>NW_028318327.1:0-165000 GCF_062004578.1 Staurois parvus
TGTTCTGTCTTCTCTACTCCTCTATCGATTATCTACGTAATCTATATATGATTATCAATACATGGTAGCTCTACTTATCTATTTATCAAATAAATCACAAGTATAACTGTTAGGGAAGGAAAGAGAGAGAGAGTGAGAGAGAGGGGGGAGAGAGAGAGAGAGAGAGAGAGGGGGGGGGAAGAAAGAGAGAGGGGGGGAGGGGGGGGAGGAAGGAAGGAAACAGAGAGAGAGGAAGGGAGGGAAGGAAGGAAGGAAGGAAGGAAGGAAGGAGAGAAAGAGAGAGAGAGGGGGGAGGAAGGGGAGGGAGAGAAAGAAAGAGAGCAGAGGGAAGGAAGGAAAGAAAGAACGGAAAGAAGAAAGAAAGAAAGAAAGAAAGAAAGAAAGAAAGAAAGAAAGAAAGAAAGAAAGAAAGAAAGAAAGAAAGAAAGAAAGAAAGAAAGAAAGAAAGAAAGAAAGAGAAGGATAATGGCTTTTGGCGGAGACGCTAAAAGACCAAGTGAGAAGGAAGGAAGGAAGGAAGGACGGAAGGAAGGAAGGAAAGAAGGAAGGAAGGAAGGAAGGAAGGAAGGAAGGAAGGAAGGAAGGAAGGAAGGAAGGAAATAAAGAAAGCGAAAGGAAGGATGAATAAACTGACTTTTGCAATTGCAATGATTCCCATTAGTTTCATTCAAAAAGTGTTAATATCACTTTCAGGTCTTTGGTTGGGCCCCCCCCCCCCCTTTTCACACACACGCACCCTTTCCTGTCCACCTATAACCACCAGCCAGTCATGCAGGATTAGCTATTTTCTGGGTGCTCTTAGTGCTGGTCACTTTTCTCAGTGTTCTTCTCAGTGTCTCCAGCTATAGTGCAGGTGTACTGTGCGCTCTCAGTATCTTTTATTACAGACCATTTATTAGTTGCCCGTTATTGGTACTAATTCTCTGTAGTTCACACTTTATGTTTTTTTATAACATAGCACAAGAACATATTATTATAATAATAATAATTATTATTATTATTATGATTATTATTATCTGGTTCTAACATTTTTTGTTAGTCTGGTCGGGTCACCAATGTCCCTAGCACTATACCTCAACAGCAAATGAAGGGCGATTATGAAGCAATGGCCAAGACCTATTTTCTACTATAATAATTAATTGTATTAATTTGATCAGAAGACGTTTATATGTTTAGACAAATCAGGTATGTGTGTGGGAGCTCAATACATATTTTTCTCCTCCCAAATTCTAAGTCCAGGTGACATGATGTACCAGAAATGTAGAGAAATAAGATATTGATAACGAAAGATATAAAATAGCATACACACAAATCACATGTGTACATTTTGAAATATTTTTCCATAGTGGGTGAATGTGAGATTCTTCATCATCACAATGCTATGTATTGTTGTACATTAGGTGTCTCTATTGACTGGCTGTCCTCACATGGGAAGGGTCTGTCCTTGGTAGTCACTACTATTCAGCAGAACTTTCCGATGGTCTCAGATGGGACATTTGTTGGCTCGGTCACTGTACTCAGCTCAGTCATCTTCTATCAAAGTGTCAGTACTAAGAAGTGAAGTTTTCCCCCAGGCTGGGATTACCCAAGTCCACATTGAATTGATTCTGTGTTACAGCCGGCTCTCAGTGACACCGGGGACCGAGGAGACGGTCCCTGTCACTGTAGTATCTGGGTGACATGTGTGCAGCGATGTACTTGGCTCAACTCCTGGATCAGAAAATAGGCTTTAATGTGATCTCTGAGTTACACAGATGGATCAGTAAATAGGCTTTAATGTGATCTGTGAGTTAGACAGATGGATTAGTAAATAGGTTCTGTAATGTGATCGCTAAGTTACACAGGTGGATCAGTGAATACGACTCTGTTAACGTGATTTCTGAGTTATACAGGTAGATCAGTGAATAAAACCCTGTTAATGTGATATCCAAGTTACACTGGTGGATCAGTGAATAAGACTTTGTTAATGTGATCTCTGAGTTACACAGGTGAATCAGTGAACAGGTTCTGTTAATGTGATCTCTAAATTACACATGTGAATCAGTGAATAAGACTCTGTTCATGTAATCTCTGAGTTGCACAGGTGGTTTAGTAAATAGGTTATGTTAATGTGATCTCTAAGTTACAAGGGTGGATCAGTGAATAGGTTCTGTTAATGTGATCTCTGAGTTACACAGGTGGATCAGTGAATAAGGCTCTGTCAATGTGATCTCTCAGTGACTGAAGTGAACTAAGCTCAATCACTGTAATGTAATGTGTAAATGCAGTGGTGAAGGTGGCTCTGTAATGAATGACACATACAGGGTGACTATAGCTCTGCCAGTGTAATCTCTGGGTGACCCAGATGCAGCAATGAACATGGTTTGATCTCTGCCATACAAGGATACAGTTGTAACAGTGAATCAGCCTATGTCATCTCTGATTTACATAGATCTAGTGGTATACATGGCCTAATCCCTGTGAGGATTGATATAGGTCCAGGGTAAATGGAGCTATTTATGTATGATCTTTGGGTAATCCATAAACATCCAACAACGATATGATATCTGAACTGCATACAAACAGTAATGAATGTGGCTGAATCTATGTGATCTCTCTCTGGGTAACCCAGGGGTAGCAATGAACTTGGCCCAGTCACTGAGATCTCTGAGATACATAGGTCCAGTGGTGAATGTGGCTCAGTCACTGCGATCTTTGAGATACATAGATCCAGTGGTGAACATGCCTCAGTCACTGAGATCTCTGAGATACATAGGTCCAGTGGTAAACGTGGCTCAGTCACTATGGTGACTGACACAGGTATAAGGTGAGTAAGACTCTATGATTTCTGTGTGACCCAGGTGCAAAGGTGAACATGGCCCAGTCTATGTGAACTCTGAGTCACATAGATCCATTGGTGAACATGGCCCAGTCTATGTGACCTCTGAGTCACATAGATCCAGTGGTGAACATGGGCCAGTCAATGTGACCTCTGAGTCACATAGATCCATTGGTGAACATGGTCCAGTCTATGTGACCTCTGAGTCACATAGATCCAGTGGTGAACATGGCCCAGTCTATGTGACCTCTGAGTCACATAGATCCAGTGGTGAACATGGCCCAGTCAATGTGACCTCTGAGTCACATTGATCCATTGGTGAACATGGCCCAGTCTATGTGACCTCTGAGTTACATAGATCCAGTGGTGAACATGGGCCAGTCAATGTGACCTCTGAGTCACATAGATCCATTGGTGAACATGGTCCAGTCTATGTGACCTCTCAGTCACATAGATCCAGTGGTGAACATGGCCCAGTCTATATGACCTCTGAAATACAAAATGCCAGTGGTCGATCAATGTGAAGGATAACACAGATACAGGATGAATAGGGCTCTACCTGGGTGATGTCAGGGTGATCCAGGAGTAGAAGTGAACTTGGCCCAGACATTGTGATCTGTGAGATACATACAGTCTATCCAGTGGTGAACTGGCACTGTCTCTGTGATACATGATATTGGTGCATCATGAATAGAGCTCTGCTTGTATGATTTCTGTGTGACCAAGGAACAGAGGTGCCCATGGCTTAGCCTATATGATCTCTGAGATACATAGATCAAACAGTGAACTTGACCCAGTCACAGTGATTTTTGAGATACACAGGTCCAGAGGTGATCAAAGCTCTGTCACTATAATATTTAGATGTGCAGGTCCAGTGGTGAACATGGCTCAGTCATTATAATGTTTGAGATACATAGGTGCAGAGGTGGACATGGCTCAGTCACTGTGATTTCTGAGATACACAGATGCAGAGGAGACCTTGGCTCTGTCAATGTATTTTTTTTTTAGATGTGCAGGTCCAGTGGTGAATATGGCTCAGTCATTATAATGTTTGAGATACATAGGTGCAGAGGTGGACATGGCTCAGTCACTGTGATTTTTGAGATACACAGATGCAGAGGTGACCTTGGCTCTGTCAATGTATTTTTTTTTAGATTTGCAGGTCCAGTGGTGAACATGGCTCAGTCAGTATAATGTTTGAGATGCACAGGTCCATTGGTGCACATGGCTCAGTAATTATAACGTTTGAGATGCCCAGCTCCCGTGGTAAACATGGCTCAGTCATTATAATGTTGGAAATACACAGGTCCATTGGTGAACATGGCTCAGTCATTATAATGTTTGAGATGCACAGATCCATTTGTGCACATGGCTCAGTCATTATAATGTTTGAGATACACAGGTCCAGTGGTGAACATGGCTCAGTCATTATAATGTTTGAGATGCACAGGTCCATTGGTGCACATGGCTCAGTCATAATGTTTGAGATGCACAGGTCCAATGGTGAACATGGCTCAGTTATAATGTTTGAGATGCACAGGTCCAATGGTGAACATGGCTCAGTTATAATGTTTGAGATGCACAGGTCCAATGGTGAACATGGCTCAGTCATAATGTTTGAGATGCACAGGTCCAATGGTGAACATGGCTCAGTCATAATGTTTGAGATGCACAGGTCCAATGGTGAACATGGCTCAGTCATAATGTTTGAGATGCACAGGTCCAATGGTGAACATGGCTCAGTCATAATGTTTGAGATGCACAGGTCCAATGGTGAACATGGCTCAGTAATTATAATGTTTGAGATGCACAGGTCCATTGGTGCACATGGCTCAGTCACTGATGGATGACACAGGTGCAGGTGAACAGGGCTCTTCCTATGTGATCTGTGGGTGACCCAGGAGCAGAGTTGAACTCAGCTCATTCAATGATCTCTCCCACACAGGACACCTCTGAGCTCTTCCTTTCTGGTAAGAATGATATTACACAAAAGTTTCCTGCTCGAAGCCGAGGAGCAGGCAGGAGGATACAGTTGCGGATCAGGTTTCTTCAATAAGAGGGAAATCAAATTGCTTCAAGTGGACTTAGTGGCTTGGGACCATCCCAGAGCTCTGTGGGGACTGCAGATCATTACAAACATTTCGTCCCTTATTATATCCCGTTCCCATCAAACTAATATTTCAAAGTGAAGTACAGAGGGTGGATCAGTTACAGATGTGAACTAGTAAATCTAATGTGTCATGTAATGTCTATGGCTTCTTTCAATGTCTATGTACAGAGCAATACAAATCATGAACAGATGTGACTCCAACCTGTGCCCTGCAACTGCTGGCGAACTACAAGTCTCATTTTTCCATGTACGCCTGAATTGGTAGGTCCCCAACAGTTGGACGGGACTGCTGGCCAAGGCGCTGTCAGCACAAGCAACTCATTACACAATCCATGCAATTAAAACAAAACAAAACAAAAAAAGAACACGATTTTAGGTTAAATATAAGAAAGCATAATAATAATAGCAATAATATAGCACTTTAAAAAAAAGTTATTAATGCAGCCTGTATTTTGATTTTCAGAAATTATAAAACTATCTGCAAAAATAAAATGTATTATTATTATTATTATTATTATCATCGTTATTATTGCAACAACACACATCCATGTACTTTTTAAGACTACTATTGTCTATGAACACAAACGGACCCTTATATACACAGTAAAAATCTAACAAAAATAGATTAACTGGAAATATCATCTTATTACAGCATTAATATGATAAAGTAGGTCAAATAGCACTACAGTATACATATAATTTTGCATTACACTATATATAAATATATGCCTGTGGATACAAGCGTTGGGGAAGATATATCCTTACCATTTAGGAGGTGATATATTTGTGAGATATAACTATATATTTTCTGTGTATCAACCTATCTCTTTTTTCTCTCTTTTTCTTTCTTTCTTTCTTTCTTTCTTTCTTTTTCTTTCTTTCTTTCTTTCTTTCTTTCTTTCTTTCTTTCTACCTAGTTGCACATATACACAACATACAACGTTGTTTATATATATATATATATATATATATATATATATATATATATATATATATATATATATATATACACACACATTGTTACAAGTACATATATCAGGCATTCGAATATTGCCACAAGTATTTTTATTTGCTAAAAAAGTATTTTTCATCCCATCTGCTCATACCCAGCATATGTACACTTGTTCATTTTTTCTATTTTTAATAATAATAATAATAATAATAATGGGATTTTAGTCCATAAACTTCCATGTAACCTACAATTATTCGGTTATAAATGAGTGGCATTAAGAAAATAATACTGTCAGTATATGTATCATTGCCAGTATATGAGATAAAGCATATGTGCTGAATTTATAAGTTCATTTAGTAAGTTTTCAGTGTTTTGGATAATCTGTGATTTCACCAGTGTATGTGTGCTTCTCCTGCTGTGTTGGAACTGCAAGTCCCAGCAGCGATCAGCAGGTTGCTCACATCGGCATGGACATGCTGCAGATACAAGCTGTATAAGAGAACTAAAAGCTCTCCACTTCTTCGCTGGTAGAAACTTCTGGGACTGAACAAGGGGGTTGGCTGAGCTGACCTCCTGCGCATGCGCGCTGGCTGCTTAAAATAAGGAGGCGGCTGGCAGAAAAAGTTCAGTTGAGTTGTAGAAAGTCTTGCTGGAAGTCACAGAGCAGCAGCTCTTGGAGAATGACTTTGTGGGTCACTTGAGAGCTTGGATGTGCAGCAGAGAGCCCGGCCAGCAACTGCAGCAACAACTGGGGGAGCTGGGACAGAGCATGACAGCTGGGTGCCCCCAGCCCCTGACCACTACACAGCCAGCATTTGTCATTTCACCACCTTTAACTTTCCATCCAGTCCTGACATTAGGGAACATCATACCTGATCCAGGTAAAGCGACCTCTTCATTGGCTCCTCTGTGTGCACATGATCTATTACATTGCTGCACTGCCTTGTATGTATTAACATGTGTTAACATGGATACGTTGGGTTTTCTGCTATTTTCCTGCATGCATTCTATGGCTCGGGGGCTTTACAGCATCCATTACTTTTCAGACTTGCGGTAGCTGCTCTTCATTCTTTTTCTATGCTCTAATCTCAGTATATGGAAGCAATTTATTAAAGGAGTAGTTTCCTGAACTAATGAATAGTGTGAAGCCATGTTTATTCTGAATATTCCATCCTGTGCACAGGAACTCAGAAAAGTCGGGTCTTCCGAACACATGATGATGGAAGTGAAATAATATATATTCACCTAAGCTACATGAATATTCACCTAGCAATGCGAACATTCTCTGCTGTGATAGTAAATCACTCCCAAAGACAGGATTTGGAGTGTTTGCATTAGCTTTGTAGATAGTTTTTGTAGATGTAACCTTCCAGATGTGTGCTTGTATTAGACAACGATAGTATAGTGGGAAAAGAGATTTTTGACTTGGTGAAACCTTTGTGGTACATCATGAGATTCCTGAATGCAATAAATAGTAAATCATTCATAGTAATTAATGAAGACAGTCGAGTGACGAGTTTGGAGGAACAAGCACCTGTATGTGTGTATTATCATATGTTTATGATGTATGATAGAAATATTGAAAAACACCTTCAGCTGTCGTAGAATTAAAGACTACTATGTACTACTACCATGCACAGGTGCATATGGACAATCCTATAAAAAAGGCATTTAATTGTGGATTTCTATATAGATTGGCAGAGTGTATCTTAGTGATATACATATATCTTAAGAAAAGTGTATTTTATTGTAGATTTGTATATACATTGGCAGAGTATATTTTAGTGATCAATATATCTCCTAAGAAAATAAGAAAAGGGTACTTTATTGTGGATTTGTATATACACTGGCAGAGTACATCTTAGTGATATATATATATATATATATATATATATATATATATATATATATATATATATATATATATAGAACATGATATTTCATTGTGCATTTGCATATAAGCTGGCAGTGTATATCTTCTCTCCCCCCCCCCCTCTCTCTCTCTATATATATATATAGAGCAAAGATGTACACTGCCAGCTTGTATGCAAATCCACAATAAAATACCTTTTCGTAATATATATATATAGTCTTGCAGAAGGAACCATTAAGAAATCAGTGTATAAGTGGGCAGTGAATATCTTAGCAATATATACCCTTTTCTTAGGATATATATTGCTAAGATATACACTAAGATATACACTGTCAACTTGTATGTAAATCCACAATAAAATACCCTTTTCTTAAAATTTATATATATATATATATATATATATATATATATATATATATATATATAGTCTTGTAGAAGGAAAAAATTAAGAAATCAATTTATCTCCCCCCAAGATAATACATGCAATCCATCATTTTAGCAGTGATGTGCATTTAGGAAGCGATCCAGTGGTGAAGGGATGAGTCTGTACGGTCATATGTCCAGGAGGTCATCATTTTCTGCACTGCTGAAATGTGTGGATGGGGATGGCAACAGACTCTTGCTCTCCATAAAGAATGACTTTTTGGGGTAGATTTACTAAAACTGGTGCATCTCAGAATCTGGTGCAGCTGTGCATGGTAGCCAATCAGCTTCTAACTTCAGCTTCTTCAGTTAAGCTTTTGCAATAAATCCTTGAAGCTGATTGGTTTTTCTGCAGTGCTGCACCAGATTTTGAACTCATCAATGTAGGCTTTTAGTAAATAACCCCCTTTAGGTGGATGTAGAGGTGGAAAAAGACTATGAAAGGTGAAGCACATGTTGATCCACTAAAAGAACAAGCTGTTGGATATTTTGACATCTGAATATCGACAAAATGAGTTCTGTGCTTTCTAGGGAAGACTGGTGATAATATATCAATGAATGACAGCAAATACTGAATGTGCCACTGAAGGTCTCTTAATGCTCAATGGAATCATCATCATCTTCTTCCAAGCTCCAGAGTGACTCTAATTGTAGTTCAATAAAAGGAATGGATTGAAAACCATATATTTCCACTGTTAAAATGTGCATTGATATAAATGTGATTTTTGTGGGATTTCTGTTGTAAGGCTCTCTCTCTTTAGGTATATATATATATATATATATATATATATATATAAAGAGAGAGAGATAAATAGATAGATAGATAGATAGATAGATAGATAGATAGATAGATAGATAGAGATATAGATATATATAGAGAGAGAGAGGGAGAGAGAAAGAGAGAAACTCGCACCGAACTAAGAGGAAGTTCTAGGTGCCTATATATATTATAGTGAAACTATATATAGTAACATTTTATATATTTATATCTAGTGAATCTATATATAGTAAAATTATATATATATATATATATATATATATATATATATATATATATATTACAATATTTAAATAATTTATACACTTTCAATAATTTATATACACTCAAATAGAAAACCTCCATATACACTATCTTATACCCACAGTTGATCCAGAGGAAGGCACAAATAAAAACATAAAATGAAATAAAAACAATAAAGCATGATTCGATTTGCTCCAGCGGGGGAAAAATTCTCTCTCTACATATATATTATATTATATTATATATAATACATAATATTATAAAAATTCTGCAGTTTTTGGAAGTCTCACTAATGTTTAGATATTCCCTGTATTTTGAATTTAATATTTATATACACTTGCATTAAAAAATTGGAAGTATGAAATCAATTGTGAGTCTTATCTTATTAATCTATCTATCTATCTATCTATCTATCTATCTATCTATCTATCTATCTATCTATCTATCTATCTATCCATCTATTCATCTATGTATCGATCTCTTTGTGTAATGCATGCCTATAGGAGATGGTGTTTGTGTCTGTGCTGGTTGCTCTGTGTCACTTTGAATTGAGCTCATAATCAGTCTGATTTGTACAATAGCAGATTACACACCCCATGCAATTAGCCTTTGTGATTGATACTTAAAAGGTTTCTTCAAATCTACAAGCCAAGGACCGAGATGAAAAATAGCTCCATTTTCTCTGGAAAAAAAAGGGAACTCCTCTCCCAGATAGCCTGTACACAATGGCAAGTGACCGTCCCATTTCTATTAGAGAGCCTTGTGAGGGGTCTGAGAGGCGAGGACAGATGGAGTCTTTCAAGTTTATGATCCCATTTTGCAGGGTAGATTTATCTTGGCACGGCCAGGTTTGTTTCAGCCTTGTGTCTGTACACAAGTGGTCTGCTCTCAATTACTCAGCAAGCAAGCCTTGTGTTTAAAAAATTGGGTTTTCTTTTATTGCTGAGGGGTAGAGATAACTCAGGCTGGGTGTGTTTGAAGATTTCTAAGGATCTGCTTCCATGAAGGTGATACAACACAAGGCATCGCAATCAATAAATCATGTACCCTGTCTTTCCAATTTGTATAGACTCTGGTTAAGATCCTTGAAAATAAAATATAATTTCTAAATAAAAAAATATAAATTAAAAACAACTAATTTTATATTTAAAAGAAAGAAAAAAAACCTGCAGAGGATAATATCTGTATTTTCGCCTGCATGCAATTAGTCCAAACATCGAATTCGTTATCATTGTAACAATTATTATGTTACAAAAAATAAAGTCAATTGCATGTTTTGAAACAAATACAAAAAATAAACTTCTATAGTAAATACAGATTTTTTTGGCATTTTATATAATTCTAAGACCGGTTTGCTTGTATGTAAGAGGCCATTGCAAACAAGCAAAAGAGCAAAGTCTTTGTAAATCGTTCCTTTTAGATGATAATTTGTAACACAAGTAGTGCAGAGCAATATTCACATTCTAGACTTTCTCCAACAAATACTGTAGTGTCGTTTAATAAAATATTCCTATTTACTAAGATGGAGCTGAAGGCGCCCTAATCCTTATAAATATTAATGTAGTAAAATATAAGGTGATAGGGATGTAGCTTCCAGAAAGTGGTGGAAATTTGCTGAGTGATTCTACCACTGCTTGTCTGTCATTGATCCCTAGTAAGAACATATTCCTTAAGTGTAGGTAGGTGGCAGCAGGTTTTGTTATCTTGCAGCGTTCCAATTCGGTGAAATAAAAGTATAAACTGGAAATCCTCATACACTAGCTGGCAGGGACAGCATAGGAATAGAGAAGCTTGCAAAACTATAAAAAGGGTGAGAAAATCTCTTAAAGGAACGAATTTAGAATATTTATAAGCTAGAATTCTCAATGATATAACTGTCAAATATCTCTTGTTTTATTCATTAGAATCGTGGCTCAATACTCATAGCAAACACACCAGGATAAATGTGCCTATGTCCAAAAAAAAGGGACAGTTACTATCAAGTGCTTTTAATGAGACTTGAAAATTACATTCACAGTGGTTAGAATAAAGATAATTAACCTTGTGGTAAAGCTATGTGAACTGCATGATTTGTGTGTATCTTTACATCCAATAAAACTCAAATGGCTGAATTCACAATGCTTTAACACAAGGGTAAAGACCTTTATTGTATGCAACTGTTATGTTTTAATTCTCATTGGACTCAACTTGAAAAATAACTGTTGCTTTAAATCAATCTGTCAATCAATCAATCAATCAATCAATCAATCAATAAGTGTTCTTATCCTGGTGTGTTAGCTGAATATGTATAAAAATAGAAGGTTGAAAGTATAAAAAAAATTAAATGTGTTTATATATCCAATATGTGATACAATAACCATTTCAGATGGAAGATGACACTGTGATTTTCGTAATATCATTCTGATGTTCATTGCTGATATTTGTAAAAAGTATGCTCGTATGTACTAATTAAACGGTTTCTGTGCCAAATTTTACCACCCCTGAGTTGCTGATTTATAAAAGGCCCTTGATCATTTTCATGTATATGAATTAATTTTTATCATTGATTAAAAAACAAACAAACAAAACAACACTCTCTGGTTGTTGGGGGCACAAGATCTACTTTTACTTTAGAAAGTAAGTTAAAATTTATTTTACACTTTCATCCTTTTAATTTAGACCAATTCATATAGGCAGGAGCAGATAATGGGGGCTGCAGTCAGTCCTATATATGTAGAAGTGCCTGAAATGTTTGTACTGGAATCTTCTACATCTGTGTTTCTGTCTTCCCCCAGGTGTTACAGAAGAGGCAAAGAGGTACCTAGTGGCTCCTACAACTGTCCAGAGATCAGTCCATCCTCAGGTACGATTCCTCAGTATGATTGTCAGCACCCTGCCATCACTGATCCAGCCTGCTCCAGGGAGCTTGCACTGTATAAACTTTCCACTGTTCTCCTATACATATATTAATATCAGAATCAGCTGCTGTAGTTTCTATGCATATACCACTAATTTATTATATATATATATATATATATATATATATATATATATATATACTGCATGGTGCAAAATTTGGTGTAGCTCTGCATAGAAACCAATCAGCTTCCAGGTTTTATTGCCAAAGATTAATTGAACAAGCTGAAGTTAGATGCTGTTTGGTTACCAAGCAGATTTGCAACAGATTTTGAGTGCACCAGTTTTAGTAAATACCCTCCATTATGTCTATGATACAAACTACATTTGTCATATGAAAGGCAGAGCAGACTGGAACTAAATACATTTTGTATGCTTTAAATGATTGTTGCCAATACCCAGTACTAAGCAGTAGAAATTGATGGATTTTTGGGTACCTTTTATTTAAGTCTTACCAGTAAAACGTGCAGGCTTTGAACACTGGTGATGATAATAATGGCCCAACCTGACAGCATTTATTGTAGAGAGAACCTGAGAATATGTTTTTATGTGAACTGCCGCAAGGCCTGCAGTTCCATTAAATATGGTGTACTCGAAAGAACTTCTGTCAAGTCATAGAGAATATGTCATTTAAACATGTAACACCTCTCTCTCTCTCTCTCTCTCTCTCTCTCTCTCTCTCTCTCTCTCTCTCTCTCTATATATATATATATATATATACATATATAAATAATATAAGATGTCTGGTAGCTAAAAAGTCTGTACACAACTTTAGAACAAAACAAGTGGCTAGCAGAAAGAAGCATGCACAGGTCAAACCCTACAATAGGTGGACTGTAAAATCCTGGCTTCATTACATAACAGCTTTGTTTAATGTGTGTGAAAATTGCAAAGAAATATCAGAATATATATAGGGAGAGAGACAGACAGAGAAATATATGTATATGTGTGTGTTATATATATATATATATATATATATATATATATATATATATATATATATATGTGTGTGTGTGTGTGTTTATTTATATAATAATAATTTATATAATAATTGATATTATTTATATTATTATATATAAGTATATATATATATATATGTATATATATATATATATATATATATATATATATATACTAAAAAATCCAGGCTTTGTCTGTCTACTACTTATTTATGAATGACACACTGTTAGCACTGCAGCCGATGACCGATGACTGTTGAACTTAACTTGAACACAGTTGTTTCACTTTCACAATTTTGAATTTTGATATTGCGGAGGTAAAATAGGGTTCAATGTGTGTTCACACCAAACTGTAGTACATTTCTTCATTTGTATTTATAAAGTGAATCTTTTATTTTATTTTATTTTCTCACTCTTATTCTGTTGCTTTGTGGCTGTTTAGCCAACATTTGGCATCTATACATTTAACTGCTATTAAACTGTCACATACCGGTAATGGCAATAAAAATCTTTGCAGTGATCAGGATAACATTGGTCTGTGTATTCTTAAAAGCAGTGCAATATATTAATATATATATAAATATATATTTATGCTTATTATGTATCTTATAGGTTCTTTGCAGTGCTACACTGGGGTCCTACTTTACTGCTCTTTCTGACAATGCAAGTTTATTGTGTTTACTAAAGCAGTTGATAATTAAAACTTTGAAAAATGAATGTTCACTTAGCTTAGGAAATATGGCAAAGCTCTCTGCAGTTTACATACCCAATTATTTTCAGCTGAAGTAAAAAAATAACAATGGGTATTTGCTTATACAAAATTGAATAACTGAAGTGGACATAACTTTACCTTATTTATTTACTCTGCAAAATTCTTTACTCCTTCAGTAAATCAACTACTATAATGATCAACCTACCCCCATCTGGTGCTTAATCTACAAATCTCTAAATTTAATAAAATAACCAAAATGTAATGGAACAATCATGTAAAAATGTGAAAGTCATACAACAATACTTATCTCTAATTTCACGTGCTCAAAATATGTGCTCAATGAATGTACACTTCTGGGTGGATTTACTAAAAACAAATTGACTGTGATCTTTGTAAGTGCATTTGCACTCAATTTCTCCAGGGCTTTGTGAATATGGTAAAGCTCTGCTAAATTCCACCATCCAATCAAGTGCCAGCAAAAAAGCTGTTTTTTTTTCTTTTCATCTGATTGGGTATTTTTTTGCAAAGTGAAGCTTTACCATGTTAAGTAAATCTACCCTATATGTTGCCTTTAGTGTACAATGTTTTCTGTGTAAAGTTTAGATATGCAATGTGTAACTGAATTTTATTTTTTGAACAGACATCTTGGTGCCATTCCAGTGAGACTTGCCAGTGAAGTTCTTCGCAGGACAACAATGGCCAGCAAAACGCTGCCAGCTCCAGTGCCAATTCACCCATCGCTACAGCTTACCAACTACTCCTTCCTACAAGCTTTCAATGGGCTTCCAGTGCCCGCAGACCATCTCCCTAACCTGTATGGGTTCAGTGCCCTGCACGCTGTTCATCTTCACCAATGGACATTGGGATACCCAACTCTGCACCTGCCCAGGTCTTCCTTCTCCAAAGTGCCAGGGTCTGCCAGCCTGATAGACACCAGGTTCCAGATCCCAGGCTTTCCACTTTTTCCCCATGTCATCCACCCTAAACATGACTCCACAAGCTTACCTGGCAAAACCAAGCCTAGGTTTGACTTTGCCAACCTAGCAGTTGCAGCCACTCAAGAGGACCCTTGTAAGCTAAGCCAGCTGGATGGGCAGGGGTCTCCTACAGCTATGGGAGCGCTTCTTGATGTCACCAAGCTGACTCCTGAAAAGAAGCCAACACGTGGGAGGTTACCTTCTAAAACCAAGAAAGAATTTGTGTGTAAATTCTGTGGGAGACACTTCACAAAGTCCTACAACCTTCTTATTCATGAGAGAACCCACACAGATGAAAGACCTTACACATGTGACATTTGCCACAAGGCTTTCCGGAGACAGGACCATCTCAGAGACCACAGGTAGGTGTCCACCTGTTCGGCATTAGATATTTGTTACCTATGAAATAGCAAAGTGTATTAAAAAATGCTTAACTTTAATTTTTTTAAACAAGGAAGGAGCTTACTTAATAAAGGTTAGTGATGTTCTTCAACCAACAGAAGTCAACCTTAATTCAGTTTTAGGCAGGTTGGCTACAGAGGATCCAAAATATGACAGTCCTGTGATACATTTTAGCATTGCTGTTGACAACTGGGCAATATGTCTAGGGAAATAATAAGCATTTATGAGTGCTGTGAAAGCTTATTTCTCTATGTTATTTACCAACATAGTTGGTTTTAGTGATCACTTACTGATCTTTTTTCTACAGAACAGGGGGTTCACACCTCCTTTTTCTGATGGAATACACACGGCATTTCCTTGGACTATTTTAAAATGATTAGGGAAAAGCAGATTCCTCATACTTTATGGGAACTAGTATGGATGAGGATGGTCACCCTCACAGCATAATGTTTTAACAGCAGCGTTCGATTGTGCTCATCATTGCATAGTGGATGGGTTAATAAACTTGTGGAAATGAGTGTTGGAATGTGTAAACCATTGATATAAGTGGGGAAGTAAAAAGTAAAAGGTGCCATTAAGCTCTAATTTGTATAGTTAAAAAAGAGAATTTGGGATGAGAAGCATTTCAGAAGGATTTGTGCTCCAGTCCATAAAAACACAAAGTGAGAATAGACAAGTATCAAAATTTCCTATCTGCCAAAATATCTGGCAGTCCTTAATATAAGCATGCAAGGACACACAAATTGTGGCATTGTGTTTATGGAGGTAGAATGATCATAGTAGCTCCTTGATTAGCATTAGGGTCCGACAATGCTTTAAAAAAAGCTTTATCCTAAGTCGTTCTTGACTGAGCACAGACCATCCAGGCCTTCATGTCAAAGACTATTAGATCCCCAATATGCACCACATGGACATGCTCATTTCTTGCAAAAGGTCTTCCAAAGGTCAGATAATAGACTTATCAGAAGTCCTCATATATTGATTTTGAAAACTGTTTTCCAATTTATTATTCAGTTTTTTTATACAATTCGTTAGTATACATCATTGATCTTTACGCTCATTTACTGCATAAAGACCAAAATTCTTAGTTAAAATGTATTGGCACTAAAATAGTTTTTTTTCTCTTTCACAAATTCTATTTTTTTTTTTTTTGTATTTTGGGTATTTATTTAAATATGCTGGTTTGTTAGACTTAGATGATCTATAGTAATATACTTTAAAGAGGGTTTTCCAATGGTCTTTCCATAATTTAGGAAATTCAACAACATGTGTTTAACAGAATTCATTAAGTGCAGTTACCTTAATAAACTGCTTAGTGCAATTTTAGTTTAGTGAATTCAGATGAGTAAAAAATATATTTTGATTGGTTATTAGGGGTTGCTACACCTATTATTGCTGTTTGCAATGTCGTACTACAAATTTACTTCAAATACAAGAACTAACAAGAACTACTTTGACCTGAGATAAAACCAGATCACATATGTTAATTTTTATCTATGGTGGGAATTAGAGAGATACAGGAAATATGTTCCACTCCCACCTCCTACAAATTTGGTTTGCAGCAATCCAGGTTGAACTGCAATCTATCCACAATGGTTGATTTATCTCTGCTATGGTTCTATTAGAGGCTGATAGCCTATGCTGATAATGCCACATCAGCTACCCACTGCAGGACCCCTACCCCCATCCCACATCTTTGGAACTACAATCCGTAGCAATCCCATACAAGAATAACAAATGTACTTGTAATTCTTTAAAAGAACAACTGTAAGTTCCAGCAGGTCAGCTGAGGGCCTGCTGACTGCTAAGCTTGTTGTTTTATGGTCATCAAAATTTGAAGTTTTCAATGTGAAATTTAAAATATCAGCCTAAGAAATATCAGCTTTTGGTAAATCTTGCTATGTAGAGTCGCCAATTAAAAACAAAACTCTAGAAGGGAAATCTCTCTGTCCTAGTTATGGGTTCTGCTTCTCCATGCTTTTAAAAATTTGCTACTCCTAGAGGAACATTTTTTTTTTTCATTTTAAATTTAAAATCTAACAGGAAGAGTAAGTCACCTTTATATAGAATATGGCATTGGGTGGGTATGGAAACACACAACACACCTAAACGACGTGAAAAAGAAGTGGGAATTTTACTGCTCTTGATAGATGTTCTATCAAGATCTGAAATATCAATTTGGGGTGAACTAAGCCTTTAAGCTGTTGGCAAAGTCTATACAGCACACACCTAAATATTTAACCTTTGTGTTATTTCAGGTACATCCACTCAAAAGAAAAGCCATTCAAGTGTCAAGAGTGTGGCAAAGGATTTTGTCAGTCTAGGACTTTGGCAGTTCACAAAACTCTCCACACACAAGTCAAAGAACTGAAACCTTCCAAAATTAAATGCTGAACTATATATGCACAAAAAAGACTGTTCTGCAAAAAAACACAAACTATTTAAATCTACTATTTTTATGTGTAAAAGTGCAAGAGGGCTTTCAAACGAACGCTTCTTCCTGTGTGTATTCCAAGAGATTTTCTGGACTGACCTTGCTTTGCTTGGAATTTAATTTAAACCAGAGACCAGCGTGAACAAAGTGATGGCACTCACACAGACTTTATGCCAAGAGGGGGTGCTCACATCATGCCTTTCAAAAGGACTCTCTGTGATCCTGCGACTCTGTTGCTCTTATATATAGCAGCGTTGGCATGCATACTCCAGCGGTGGGAAAAAATTACAGAATAAATTAAAATTAATTGCTTGTAACAGGCTGAGTTTCTTTTTTGAGTTCGTGCAACAACAGAAGCAAATACTTCAAAGTCCAGTCATGCCTTAAGAGTACATACACAGTATTGTGGTTTCGGTGATACATCTGACAACACTTTTGTTTTTATATGAGTTGAGTACACACCACAAATAGAGTCCAGGGCATTACTTTGCAATGCGTTGTTTTGCAGATGACTATGTATGTGTGGTCAATGCATGTTAATGCAGCAAATGGAATTATTTTAAAACAATGAAAATGCACTCTGATGCATTATGAGAAATTAAAGTGCATGCTGGAAGGCACATTGTGTTTTCTAATTTTAAATTCATGTGACCAACCCACAAAGAAAAATGCAGAAACTCTTAAGATTTTGTATGCATTTGAGCACATTTACACATTTTCTAAAAAATATACTTGGCTTGGTAGACACCCCATTTATGGAGGTATAAACTCATGCATACTTATGTCCTTCTTAAAGCAAATCTGTGGGAGGCTATAGATATTTAAATATTTACGCATTCTTAGCAATCACTGATTTTTTTTAAAATCCCTTAGTCTCTTTAGCTGAAGACACTGTGGAGCAATTCATCCTCAAAGTTAGCACTAAAGTAATTCAAGAAATTTGCTCAGTAGCTCAGCTCCCCCTGCTCTGTTCAGCCATCAGGGACATGTTAGCTGAGCTCTACCTACTTCCCCACCTCAGCAGAGACTCAGCAACTCAGCTCTACCTGCTCCTCCCTCCTGTCAATGGCTCATCTTAGCTCCTCCTGCTCCCCCCTCCTTACAGTGACTCAGCAACTCATCTGTTCCTGCTCCCCCTCCCAACAGTGGCTTCTAAATGCCTCTACAAGTTAGCCTATGTGCCAATTCACACATAGGCATCTACAGGAGTTTAGAGGCAGGAGTTTTTAAAAGCAGACAAAAAGACATCACTTGTACCTTCAAGAGAGGAGCGTTTTGGCTGAAAAATGCCAAAGCACTCCAAAAAGCATGTAAACTCGCCTAAACATGCCTAAGCCTTAGACATGTTTAGCACTTTAGCAATTTTTTCATTTCATTGGCCAGAATAAACTAAAATTTTGGCCAATGATATTAACGAATGCCCAAGTGCTTGACATGTTTAAATGCGTTTCCAAAAGCGTGGCTTAGGTGCATTCTGAAATCTGCTTTTCTCCTGCCTGGAGAAAAGCTTTCAGAAGAGCCCTGGTGTGTAGGGGGCCTAAGAATGGCTATAGCTATACCAGCATGATCTGACATATATGCATCATTTGATCACTGTCAAGCATATAGAATATCTTGCAACACCATGGACAGGAATATTCCGTTCTGTAGAATAGAAAAGGTAACAACACTGACTTGGGTCACCTACCAGGGTCATGAGCTCTCCATAGGTATGAGATTGTCCACCAGATGCACCTTACTTAGACCATTTGCCAAACCATAATTGGACAATTTACACCAGACTCCCAGTAATTGCTTTATCACTATCACACCTCTATTGTCTATTGGCTACAATGGTGGATTTCTGTTTTTTTTCTCAAGTGCAAAACAGTTCTAACAAGATTTTGGTTCCTTATCAGTGAATTACAATATCTTTTTTGCTTTATTATGTGTCTTGGATTTTAGGGGAAATACAATGTTCTTATATCAACAAATTAAAAATTATTTATTTCATAACCAGCAGTCTGAGACAATGTATAATTTGCATTCATATTGCTGTAATCAGTAGAAGGATCTAATTAGCATTTTTTGGTGCTTTTCCCTGAGATCTCTTTCTCTTCGTAGAGAAGATAATTGTTAAAGTGAATCTACATTTGGCTGCGAAGGGTTGTGACTTGGAGCTTACACGGGGCTGTGAGCTCTCTTTCCACCCCCTAGTTGACAGCATTGGGTGCCTGAGCAGCCAATCACCAGTGATGTCACTTGGGAGGAATGGTAGTGAGTTACATGACCCCCCAATACCTAGAAGTACAGAATGTTTCTCTTCACTCCTCATAGATGAATGTGCTTACATGTTTGGATAATTGAACTTTACTCATTTGTTAAAATTCCTTTAGTAAATCAGGTTCACAATAAATTATGTACTAAAGGAGGAGGGACTGTTCACTTAACAAAGTTAGTGTTCACCCAGTGTTGCCTTATTTACTAAGCTAGGTGATCATTCATTTTGTGCAGTTGACATTCTCCAGTCTTGTAGTAAATCAACCCCAGTGAATCAAAAATATTGCAGTCTTTACATTATCAAAACACCCAGACAAGTAGCATTTTCAAAAGAGATTTAAAGCCCAACTGTAGCCAAAACATGTTATCTACTTTTGGACACAACACAGTGAGGAAGGCCTTAGAGCATGGGTGCTCAATCTGTGGCCCTCCAGCTTTAGTGGTACTACAAGTCCAATTATGCCTCTGCCTTTGAGAGTCATACTTGTAACTGTCAGCCTTGCAATGCCTCATGGGATTTGTAGTTCTTCAACACCTAGAGGGCCAAAGTTTGAGTGCCCATGGCTTAGATCCACTGTGAGTTTTTATTATTGCTTGATTTCCAACTCACTTCTGCACAGAAAGTAATGGGAAATCACTGAAAATGGCTGACCATGTTATCATTGCGGTCTGTTTATCCTATCCCAGTGACAACCACATGCCCCATTTCCTAAACATAGGGACAGGAAGTTGGGACATTCTCCTTAATGGGATCGTAGACAGAAATAAAGGCCTGGTAGACATTAAAACTTACTCATCAAACGTTATTTTTTTTTTTGCTTGATGTGGGCTTTGAAATAGAACTCCAGCCACAAATATCAAGATGAAAATGAACAGGCCAATAAAAGATAAAATACCACAACCAGCTTTTGCTTTTTATTCACCATGCATTCATCCATTTTCCCCATCCGTCTTTATATTCTGCCACTATATACCTTCAGTCTGATGGCCAACATCTTTAAACCCACTTCCCCTGAGCTCGGGATGTCCTGACTCTGCCCCAGCTTGTGATTGGACAGTGAAAGGAGAAGCAGTACAGTGATGAACTCATTTCTCTTTCACTCTGCTTTCTTCTTGCAAGCCTTGCTGAACAGGGACTGCAAGGGACTGATATCAGGTTAGATTCAGGTACCTACCCTGCTTGCATTTAAAAAAAATACATCAAAATGATGTATTAATGAGTACAGATCTGCATTAGTTTGTGTCTTTTATAACGTTCAGCTTGAGGACCCATTTACACTGTTGTGTTCCAATATCCTAAATGCATATATCATGGTTCTCTTTCATAAATATAATGTCTGGTCCTATCTTTGTTTTTAAAAATGTGAATTTTTTTTCTGCACTTTGGGAGGATCATAGCAGGTAATGGCAATGCATCAAAATACATATATGTGGTGTCTGCAGGGACATCCACTGAACACATTTCAACAAATTTTGCAGGAATTGGCAAAGATTTGATTAATGTATGGCCAGCTTAATGCTATGAAAAAATAAACCCTGTCTGCGCACACTATTTATTATATGTAGCGTTGTCAATTTACGTAGTGCTTCACACACACACATATATATATATATATATATATATTGGACATTCACATCAGTCCTTAACCCTCAAGGAGTTTATGATCTAAGGTTCCTAACTCACATTCATATATACACATACTAAGGCCAATTTAGATAGGAGCCCACGCAGGCACAGGGAGAACATGCAAACTCCATGCAGGTAGCGCCATGGTTGGGATTCAAACAGATGGCCCTAGTGCTGCCAGGTGGGAGAGCTACCCACTTAGCCACTGTGCTGCTACTGTACTGCCCTAAACAGCACATTGGCTAACTGGACAGCACTTCTACCTGGCAGCACTAGGGCCATCTGTTTGAATCCTAACCATGGCACTACCTGCATGGATTTTGCATGTTCTCCCTGTGCCTGCGTGGGCTTCCTCCCACAATCCAAAGCCATGTTGGTAGGTTATTTTGCTCCTGTCCAAATTGGCTAGTACACTATATTGCCAAAAGTATTGGGACACCCCTCCAAATCATTGTATTCAGGTGTTTTAATCACCTCCATAGCCACAGGTGTATAGAATCAAGCACCTAGGCATGCAGACTGTTTCTACAGACATTTGTGAAAAAATGGGTGGCTCTCAGGAGCTCAGTGAATTCAAGCGTGGTACAGTGATAGGTTGACACCTGTGCAATAAATCCATCCGTGAAATTTCCTTGCTACTAAATATTCCACAGTCAACTGTTAGTGGTATTACACACAGTGGAAGCAACTGGAAACAACAGCAACTCAGCCATTAAGTGGTAGGCTACATAAAATGAAAGAGCGGGGTCAGTGCATGCTGAAGCACACAGTGTGCAGAAGTCACCAACGGTTTTCAGAGTCAAAAGGTAAAGACTTCCAAACTTTGTGTGGTCCAGGGGCGGACTGACAACTCATGGGGCCCCCGGGCAATAGGGGACCAAGGGATCCCTGTGTCCTTGCCCACACTCAAACCACACCCAAAAAACCCTATGAAAAAGGTACCAGAGGCATCTCATGGGGCCCCCTTCTGACCCCGGGCCCTCGCGCAGTGCCTGCATTCCCAAAGTGTCAGATGCAGTGATGTAAAGCACGCTGCCACTGGACTCTAGAGCAGTGGAGTTGTGTTCTCTAGAGTGATGAATTGCACTGCCCAATGGACATGTCTGGGTTTAGTGGATGCCAGGAGAACGGTACTTGCCTGACTGCAGAGTGCCAAGTGTAAAGTTTGGTGGAGGGGGGATTATGACATGGGGTTGTATTTCAGGTGTTGGGCTTGGCCCCTTAGTTCCAGTGAAGGGAACTCTTAAGACATCAGCATAAAAGACATTTTGGACAATTTCATGCTCCTAACCTTGTAAGAACAGTTTGGGGATGGCCCCTTCCTTTTTCAACATGACTGCGTACCAGTGCACAAAGCAAGGTCCATAAAGACATGGATGAGCCTCAACCCGATAGAACACCTTTGGGATGAATTAGAGTGGAGACTGTGAGCCAGGCCTTCTCGTCCGACATCAGTGCCTGACCTCACAAATGTGCTTCTGGAAGAATGGTCAAACATTCCCATAGACACACTCCTAAACCTTGTGGACAGCCTTCCCAGAAGAGCTGCAAAGGGTGGGCCAACTCAATATTGAACCTTATGGACTAAGACTGGTATGACATTAAAGATTATGTGCGAGTAAATGCAGGTGTCCCAATACTTTTGACAATATAGTGTATGTGTATGTATGAATGTTAGGGATTTTAGATTGTACACTCCTTGAGGGCCAGGGACTAATATGAATGTGCAACATATGTAAAGTGCTGTGTAAACTGACAGCGCTACATAAGTATCTGTATTAAATAACTACATGAGCCCCTAAAGTAGAACCTAACTCCCCAATATACTCACTTCCACCTTTCAGCAATGTGAAGTTATATCCATCACTGGTTGCTGCCAAGTTCTGGGTTTTCAGCCCTTTGATTGGCCAGTTGACTTAATCCCACGCATGCACATGGGCAATTCCTTGTACATTTGGTAGAAAACTGCAAGCAGGCAGGTAAATTTGTATGAAAATCTGCCTGCTCGCAGCTTTCTAAAAATGAGGTTTAGTTCCACTTTAAACTATGGAGGCCTGTATATTGTAAAGATGTTAGACTGACATGACAGGAGTTAATCGGCTTGATTTTGTGTCAGACAAGCAATAATCCTGGAATCCACAAGTGGTCTGTACATAGGAGTCTGTACATAGGATACACAATTAAGTAATCCTGGCTTGAGTCTGGTAGCAGCTTTGCCCAACAAGCAGATATTATTAGGTGCTGGAAGGTGTGAAAAACAAATGAAGTAAGCATTGACAAAAGGTTCCTGTTCACAGCTCCGGGAGAGCAGACAGGGGTGCAGGAAACCAGCCTGTTAGCCACCTCTCTGCTATTCTCTGCCATTGTTATCAATCTGGATTTTTATCAGCAGCAGTTAGCACAACTTAAATGTTGATTAGACACGCTTTGATTTTGGCCAGCTGTCTGACATCAGCCCTGTATATTCCATGTAATGAAGCTTTGAGATGAGAGATCCGAGAGGGACTCTCATACATGCCAAAAAAAAACCCTTTGATCTAGTATAGTTGGTAAAGTACAGCTTATCTAAGAATAATGGTGGTAACGAGGATCTGTCGCCTCTAGCAGCCAATCAGATCAATGTTAAATTTTAAAGATAATAACTCATCATCTCTTAGATTGTAAGCTCCAAGGAGCAGGGCCTTCCTAACCAGGGGCGGACTGACCATTGGGGAACTCGGGCACTGCCCAAGGGCCCGGGGTCAGTAGGGGGCCCCATGAGATGTCCCTAGTACCTTTCATAGGCTTTTTTGGGTGTGGTTTGAGTGTGGGCAAGGACACAGGGGCCCCATGATCCCCTATTGCTCGGGGGCAACCTGAGTTGTCAGTCCGCCCCTGCTCCTAACCCTCTTGTACTGAACTGTATTGTTGCTGTATTGTCTCCCTTTATATTGTAAAGCTCTGAGCAAACTGTTGGCGCTATATAAATCCTGTATAATAATAATAATCTGCCAAATCTCAGTGTAGTATACAGTGGAGCTATTGCCTAAACCAGCTTTCCTCAAACGTTTTAACAAAGAGGAAGCCTTGAAATAACTTTCTAGGTTCAAGAA
The DNA here is from genome assembly GCF_062004578.1 of Staurois parvus. Lineage (NCBI taxonomy): Eukaryota > Metazoa > Chordata > Amphibia > Anura > Ranidae > Staurois > Staurois parvus. Next base: position 24,555 of record NW_028318327.1, read on the forward strand.
ACAGCTGCTAATAATTACTATATCAAATGTTCACAACAATATGTTAAAGTGACGTCACTTAGAAGAATACTGCTTATATTTTTGGATGTTGGAAAGATACAATCTCCCCCCCACCTCCTTACAGATAGCTATAAAGACCATTGAGGATAGTGGTTACTCATCTGAGAGGCAGAAGTTGCTTATTGCTCAAGGAACCCATAGCAGCCTCAGAAGGAACCCTGATTGAGAAAGGCTGGCTAATACCAACAATATGATTGCCTGTCTAAAGTACAGGGGTTGGGTAAAAAAATGGGAACACTACATGAAGGTGGGAAAGTGATGACATATTTCTCGTTGAAAGTGGTAGGAAGTAATATAATATTATTTTGCTTCCTCTGTGTGATGAGACACCTAACTAACAGGTGGGAAGCCTTTATTTCATCATTCACTGTGTGAGCTGCTAGTAATACAGAGTCATTTCAGAGCTTACAGAGCTTCAAAGAAAGCAAATTGTTGGTTGCCGCTTAGCTGGTGCCTCTGTGACTGAAGTTGCCAATTTATTTGCCATGTCGCGAGGTACAATATCAAAAATTATAATGGCATATAGAGTTTCCTGGAAATTGCCATCTGATAAACATAACTTCACAAGACTGAAATTGAGCTCAGCAGTCACTTTTACAGCAGTTTTTTTCTTATTCCGAGTCACAATCCTGCTCAATTATTATAATTATTATTATTATACAGTATTTATAAAGCGCCAATAGTTCTCTCAGCGCTGTACATTACAAAGGGGGACAGAACATGTGACAGAACAATACCAATACAATGCAAAACATGAGGGGATTGAGGGCCCTGCTCTTTCGAGCTTACAATCTAGGAGGGAGGGGATGGTGGCACAGGAGGAGATAGCTGTGGGGGATGGAGTGGTAGGAAGAGTGGAGGAGGTCGGCAAGTTAGCAGGGGGTGGGGTAGGCTTCCCTGAAGAGATGGGTTTTCAGGGTGCAACTAAAGGAGAGGAGAGTAGGTGATAATCTGATGGGTTGGGGCAGGGAGTTCCAGAAGATGGGTGACACCCTGGAGAATTCCTGGAGGTGGGCAGACCAGGGAACTAGAGAGAAGGAGGTCTTGTGAGGAGCGGAGTGTGCGTGCTGGGCGGTACTTGGATATTAGGTCAGTGATGTAGTACGGGGCAGTATGGTGGACAGCTTTGTATGTCAGTGTTAGGATTTTGAATTTGATCCGTTGCGCAATCAGAAGCCAGTGGAGGGATTGGCAGAGGGGGATGGCGGAAACGGAGCTCAATGTCCTTTTGTCTGTTTGGTCAGTTGACCATGTTGACCATGCTTGTCAGACTACGCTTTCCCAGACGCATGCAGTGAATGATGAAAGTGTGGCTTCCCACCTGTTAGCTAAGTGTCTCATCACACAGTGAACGCAAAAGAATGTTAAATCACTTCCACTTTCACACCTACAAATCATGTAGTGTTTCTTTCTAATCCCTGTATATCTACCATCATAATGTTTTCTTTTTTAGTTTTGAATATAGTAGGAAAGGACACAATAAAGTAGTAAGAATTAGAAGCCAGAGGAAATCTCTCCAATCCTCTCTTAGTTATCATTGGAACAAGTTTCCCCATTGAATGACTTCCCTCTTTTTGCTATAGTGACATTTCACAATTTTGGACTTTCCCTCACTTTCAGCCCAGGTGATAAAGGTCACCAGGGCAAACAGAGACAGACCAAGGAGGACACAAACAGCAATAAAAGCCTGATGCATTCATTCTATTGCTCTCGGCCACCTCCGAATCTCCAAATTCCTTTTTATTTCTGCTGTGATCTAACTTCTTGTTAAAGGGTGGCTTACATTCGTTCTCCATGGTCCCATTGTATGTAGAAACTAGGGACTATGGGATTTGTAGCATGCATAGAACAGTGGATGATAAAAGGAGGCAGAAAAACACAGTAAGAAATTATGTCATGAAAAGGAGATTACCATTGAGTAATGAATGTGTTTGCAGTATTTTGAAAATAAAAAAAAGAATATTGTTTAGTGCTATCAAGGGTGCTGACTATGCCTGCTCTTTCTGCTCTCCTCCTCCATTCATAGAAGCTGTACTTTGGCTTTCCTCAATGAAAAGTGCTCTATGAATGGAGGATGGGTGGATGAATGAAAGGTAACCGTAATTCATAGATTGGTTTTCATTTGTGAAAGCAATAGTACAGCTTCTATGAATTGAAGAGGAGTCGGAAAGAAAGCGCAGGTATAGTCAGCACTCTTGATGAGTTTCTATAACAGGTCATGTGGCTCATGTTAACCCCTGCAGCACCAGAAGAGTATTTCTGCAGGGACATGGATGGGGGGGAGAGCAGAGAATGGACGATTTAAGAAAGCCGACATCAGCACATGGCATACTTCTCATTCAAAGTAAGTACTGCCTCGTGTACTGATTAACCACTTTCCCACCGCCCTGTAGCAGAAATACTGCTACAGGGTGGCAGGGGTGCGCAAATCACGTATATATATGTAATTTTGCATTTCCGGGTAGGGGACCCTACCCGCATCACCATTGGCGGCCTCACCTGTTGATCACTGGGTCCCAGCCAGTGATTCCCCACCAGCACCCGCCAATCACTGTGTATCACGGATGGGGGGGGGGGGGAGAGACCTGTATGTAAACAATACAGATCTCTCCCCTGTCAGCTCCTGCATCCTGTTTTGTATGGCTCTGCATAGCAGAGCCATACAAAGCAGTGTGCTTACAGTGTAAAGCACTCACACAGCACACAGCGAAACAGCACACAGTTAACCCTTCGTCCCAGATGTTAACCCTTTCCTGCCCAGTGTCATTAGTACAGTGACAGTGCTTTTTATTGGCACCGATTACTGTGTTTGTGTCACTGGGGATGTCAGTGACAGTTAGTCAGTTTCCCCTCAGTGTCAGAATGCTCTCCACAGTCTTGCAGTCCCACTATAAGTCTCTAATCTTCACCATTACTAATATAAAACAAATGTAAAGTATAAATTCCAGTATATACTGTCATTTGTAGATGCTATAACTTTCATGTAAACCATTTAATTTACATGTATTGGGTTTTTTTTTTAGCAAATCATGTAGCAGAATACATTTTGGCCTAAATTTAAGACAAATTTTGATTTTTTAAATTTTTTCACTGGACATGTTTAATAGCAAAAAGTAAAAAATATTGTTTTTTTCTCAAAATTGCCGGACTCTTTGCTTTATAGCGCACAAATAAAAAACACAGAAGTGATCAAATACCACCAAAAGAAAGCTCTATTTGTGGGAAAAAAAGAAATAAATTTAATTTGGGTGCAGTGTTGCATCAACACGCAATTGTCAGTTAAAGTAACACAGCACCGTATTGCAAAAAATGGCCTGATCAGGAAGGGGGTAAATCCTCTGGAGGGCAAGTGGTTAGAAAAAAAAAAAACAACAACAAAAACAACAAAAAACACAGAGATGAAACAAATCCTCCTACATAAGCTGTACCTGTCTGTCTGCACTCTTCTCTGGCCTTCAGCCTTTCAGTCTAAGATTAATAAAGCTTGTCTGAGCTGTCACAAAAAGGGGGTGGAGAGCTGAAATTATACACTGTGAGGAGAGCTCTGAGAGCTGATTGGGGGAAGAGACAAATTCCCCTCCTTGAAACAGTTCACAGGAGCAGAGCTGAGGCCGTCCATCTGCTGGAGCTCCCTCCCCGTCACCATTTTTTTCTTGGTGTCATGAAAACTTGTCAGAAGTGATTCATGCTGATAGCAGAAGAACAAAGCAGCAGACAGAAATAACACTCAGTGCCCTTGGTAGAGACAATTACACACTATAGAGGAATACGCTTTGTTCATATTCCACGTCTGAGGTTTGGAACCACTTTAAGGAATGTTGTAGTGAGGACAGGGGCGGACTGGCAACTCATGGGGCCCCCAGGCAATAGGGGATCATGGGGCCCCTGTCTCCTTGCCCAAACTCAAAAAAGCCTATGAAAAAGGAACCAGGGTAATCTCATGGGGCCCCCTACTGACCCCGGGCCCTCGGGCAGTGCCCGAGCTTCCAAATGGTGAGTGAGGATAAATGCTAGTAGGTTTTGGTTTACCTGTTTTGTGTTCCTTTAGACCAGTGTTTCTCAACTCCAGTCCTCATGGACCCGCAACAGGTCATGTTTTCAGGATTTCCATTATTTTGCACAGGTGATTTGATCAGTTTCACTGTCTTAGTAATTACCACAGCTGTTTCATCTGAGGGAAATCCTGAAAACATGACCTGTTGGGGGTCCATGAGGACTGGAGTTGAGAAACATTGCTTTAGACATAGCAGATCTCATTGAGATCTGGTTGTATTGCAGGCAAAAGCAGCACAGCTGCAGCTCATTGCAACCAAATGCATGGGTTTGAATAAATCTGCATTTAAATTCAAAATGTCCATCTACAAAAGTCCCTAAGGTTTGCCATTTATGAGTCTTTTTTTTTCCATTCAACCAGCTGGTTGGATGAAAACAATTACTGGATTCCCCCATTCACACACTTGATGTGGGTGGGGGAATCCTCCCCACTGGGGTTTTGTATTCTGACAGCAGGGAGACTTCCCCACTCTCGTAATACACTGATCAGCACTACTGGCTAGAGCTGGTGGCACTGATTATGCAGGGAAAATCAGAAAGGGTGGATGTACAGAAGTTGATTGGTAGATCGAATACCATATATGGATCGAAATTTGGCCAATCTTGCTATACCGGTTGAATTTTGATCCATGTATGGGCGGCTTTACACAGAGACTAGAGTTTGGGTATCCACTATTTGCATGGCATGCACAATTCCCATTGGCTGGCCTGTGGAGGGGTTCTCTCAGGGTCCAGAAGAAGACCGATGTCAGACCAAGGGAAGAAAAGGGGACTGGTCAGCAGTCCCCACAGGTGGAGTTGGCACTAGCAAAGGACCTGGATGGGGGGACTCAGGTGAGTATAACTGACCTCTAGGTACAATAAACTTAATATCTGGAAGAACAGGTTAAAGGAGGGAGGGATGGATGGGATAAGAAGAAAAAATATTTTGCCTGGAGTTGGGCTGTAATGAATACACAGCTGCATTGATTTATGTTGCTCTATATCTGCCTGGTGTTTAGATATATGGTGGCCAGGTAGCGGGTACATGATTTTGACTGGTACCTGCTCCCACCTCTGCTGCGACCGTCCTAGGTGCTCCCCTACGGAAGTTGTCCTCTCTCCCTCCCTCCTGTCACATGTCCCAGAAGACTACAGGACAATTTATAAGGTGCAGCACTACTCGTGCATGTGCAGTGGGCACCCAGATATGAAGCCACAAGCTGTCACCGCCGAATGCCCACACTTAGGATGTTGGTGCTGAAACGGTGAGTACACCACTGGATCGTGGGACATGCTAGTGGCTGTTTTTTAAAAGTCAGCAGCTCCGATTTTTGCAGCTGACGTTTATTTTTTTCTTAGGTTTGACTGGAGCCCCGCTTTAAGATAAAATCACACTTTAGGATTGTAAGTTATCACAACCCTGTTTCCGCCATTCAATCTCATAATCTGATCAATCAAAATATGATAATATACAAGAACAAAGTATTTCAATGCTGCTGATGAAACATGATCGATGATTTTCACCCTAGCCGATCAAGTTAGTTTGATAGAATCCGCTTTAAAGCAAGTCTAGATCAATCAGGAGAGAAGTTTTGGCTATTTACTTGTTTTCTGATTCGATCATTTTGATAGAATTGCATATTGATGGAATAATAAAACTGAAGTGTGTATGGCCTCCATTATTGCTGATGCTCATCCACACAAGTCTGTGTTTTAGCACTTAGTCTCCTGTGGCCTTCTCCTTGGTGCCATCTTTGATTCCATTGTTAAAAGGTATTTAATACAGTGTCTTCTTCTATTGTATGACTTTGGAGTCATTAGGCAGCCTTTACTTTGTAAATTGGCATTAGGAATTATTTAAATTGTCTTATTTATGACCTCTGTACTAATTGCATTTCTCCAAATGTTTGATCAGTGCTCAGCAGAAAGCAAAACATCCATGGAGGGTGCATTGGCCTCCATCTACCCTCTCTGTCTACCCACCAGTGTTTATTTGCCTAGAAAGGCTATATGTAAATGATTAAAAGAAAACAAACGCAGTTTAATGTAGTGCACTTAGCTGGGAGTTCAGTAAACAACTTTTTCCGGTGAAGAAGACTCAGTCTTATCTGGCTCATAAATTAAGGCGAGGTCCCCCCATTCAAACACTGGCAGCCATTCATCAGACACAAAGCAGGCTTGTACAACAAGCTGACAATCGCTTATCTGCCACTTATCTGCAGGATTACAGTTTATTAGGGGATTCAAGGTGATGTCTGAGCAGTGGCTGCTGTTTGAAGTCAGGAAAAAGTGAATGACTCCCCCCCCCCCTATTCTGAGGGCCTCAGCAACGCCCCTTAGCAGATCACAACAAAGGGAACCATTCAGTTGAGTGCTAATGAATTATAATGATCAGTTAATAGAAGACAGTAGAGGTGAAATTAGCAAATAATTAAGACTAGAATAGATAATTGCTAATAATTACTATAGGTTCAAGGTAACCTAATGCTGTCTGAAGACTAGTAAAGCTGACCATACACTAAAACATACATAAATTACTCCACCCATGTTAGAGCACAGATTAACAAATCCATGGCAGCTGCTAAATTACTCAAACAGCAGCTGCCTCTGATTGGATGTTTGGGCAAAATTCTTCCAGAAGGCTCTTACAACAAAAATTGATTGTATGGGCCTACAGGGTCACCCACTAAGCAAATTTCAGCCGGTTGCTCAGAAACTGGCCAAAGATCAGCATTAAAGAGGGAGTAAACTCCCACTGGACACTTGTACCTACAGGTGAGCCTATAATAAAGCTTATCTGTAGGTACAAGGCCAGGGGCGGACTGACAATTCATGGGGCCCCCGGGCAATAGGGGATCATGGGGCCCCTGTGTCCTTGCCCAAAATCAAAAAACCCTATAAAAAAGGTACCAGGGGCATCCCATGGGGCCCCCTACTGACCCCGGGCTGCCCGAGTTTCCAAATGGTCAGTCCGCCCCTGTACAAGGCATATCTCCTGAACATGTACCGTTTAGGAGATATTCAGTGTCCCTGCAGCTGGTGACATTTCCGGCACATGCGTCTTGAAGGAACTGTGCTGTTCCTTCAGAGCTCTGTACCATGACTGAGGCTCCTGCATGTATGCGTGACATCACCGTGGCTGGGGCAATCAAGCGACCAGAGCCTGCGAACCCTGAAGGAGGACCAGGTGAAGATGTAAGCCCTGTCAGCAATGACAACTTGCCGCTAGAGGGCTTTGTTCTAAGGTAAGTCTTCTGTAATGTGCTAGTATGCGATGTACAGTATATTAGTCACATTATGACATTAACTTGCAGGGAGGAAATTTTTTAGTTTACTAGCACTTTAACAAAAGATCTTTCTACAAAAATGCATGTTGCATTGGCCCCCAGGTAGGTCAATTTGCCATAGGCAACCTTGGCTAGGGAGTGTTGACTAGTATCATGGAGGTGTCTACAAAGTGGTCAGTTCACCATTTCCTTGGGTTGATGGTTGGAGTGCACAGTAAGCGTCTTTTCTCCAAAGAAAATATCCTGAAACATGTAGATCAGCACTTCTTCAACAATGTATTCAAAAATAACTTTTATTTTAAATTGTTACAGTATAACCATTAAGGTTATGTCTGGAAGGGACTATAGCAATTAAAAAGCCCTCAGTCTAATCAGTGCATAGGACAGTAAAGCCTTCCTACAACTGGTCCCATTCTATCACATATCACAAAAATATGATGGTTGCTCCTTATTGCAGGACAGTTGGCAACGGCATGCAAATCACTGTTTTATTTATTTATTACAGTTACTTAAAGAGCGTCGCCAATTTACGCAGCGATTTACATAACTATTATACATTCACATAAGTTCCTGCCACCAAGGAGCTTACAAACTAAAGTCCCTAACTCACATTCATACATATACAAGGGCCAATTTAGACACAAGCAACTTAACCTACCAGCATGTCTTTGAAATGTGGCCCAGGGAGAACATTCAAAATACATGCAGGTAGTGCCATGTTTGGGATGCGTACTGGCGACCCTAGTGCTGCTGGTTATAGTGAAAATATAGCCTAATATTGCAGAGCCATTTATTCCAAACTGCATACAACTGTTCAAGGCTATGTGACCATCATCAGTGCATCATCACTTTATCTTCAATGGAGTAGGGTTTGGGACCCAACAAGACAGTATTTATATATTTATTTCAGGTACATATATAGTGCCGTCAATTTACGCAGCGCTTTACATATATATTGTACATTCACATCAGTCCCTAACCCTCAAGGGATGTACAATCTAAGGTCCCTAACTCACATTCATACATACACATACTAGGGCCAATTTAGACAGGATCCAATTCACCTACCAGCAGGTCTTTGAAGTGTGGGAGGAAACCCATGCAGGCACAGGGAGAACATGCAAACTCCAGGCAGGTGGTGCCGTGGTTGGGATTTGAACCAATGACCCTAGGACTGCCAGGCAGAAGTGCTAACGTTTTAGCCACTGTGCTGCCCCTTATAACCATACTCCTTCCTCAAGAGCAGCGGTTCTCAACCTGGGGGTCGCGACCCCTTCGGGGGTCGAACGACCATTTCACAGGGGTCGCCTAAGACCATCGGAAAACACATATTTCCGATGGTCTTAGGAACCGAGACACCGCTCCTGTTTCAGGCGATCTGTGGGCGGGATGATATGCTGCCCCTGTAACCTGGCCACACCTCCGGGATCACTCAACAGCTCCGCCTCCTCGCCGCTGATTGGCCACCGGAACTGTAGCTCAGGAGAGGCACACAGGCGGCCAATCACCGGCGAGGAAGTGGAGCTTGGAGAGGAGGAGCCGAGCGGCAGCGCGCGGAGATCGAAGAAGATCGAGGGAGCTGCAGGAGCGAGTGAAGAGAGAGGCCAGAGAAGGAAGACAGCTGACAGGTAAGTGCAAATTTTGCTGCTGCAGCCAGGTATGCAGGCTGTAGATGGGAGAGAGAGAGAGTGAGCCCAGGCTGGAGCAGGGGTCAGCAAGGTAAGTATCATTGGTGTCAGTGGGAGGAATAGTGCCCCATCATTTGTGTCACTAATACCAACGATGGGGCACTATTCCTCCCCCCACTGACACCAACGATGGGGCACTATTCCTCCCCCCATTGACACCAACGATGGGGCACTATTCCTCCCCCCACTGACACCAACGATGGGGCACTATTCCTCCCCCCACTGACACCAACGATGGGGCACTATTCCTCCCCCCACTGACACCAACGATGGGGCACTATTCCTCCCCCCACTGACACCAACGATGGGGCACTATTCCTCCCAATGACACCAATGATGGGGCACTATTCCTCCCCCCACTGACACCAACGATGGGGCACTATTCCTCCCCCCACTGACACCAACGATGGGGCACTATTCCTCCCACTGACACCAATGATGGGGCACTATTCCTCCCACTGACACTAATGATGGGGCACTATTCCTCCCACTGACACCAATGATGGGGCACTATTCCTGCCACTGACACCAATGATGGGGCACTATTCCTCCCACTGACACCAATGATGGGGCAGTATTCCTCCCAATGACACCCACAATGGGGCACTATTCCTCCCACTGACACCCACAATGGGGCACTATTCCTCCCACTGACACCCACAATTGGGCACTATTCCTCCCACTGACACCAATGATGGGGCACTATTCCTCCCACTGACACCAATGATGGGGCACTATTCCTCCCACTGACACCAATGATGGGGCACTATTCCTCCCAATGACACCCACAATGGGGCACTATTCCTCCCACTGACACCCACAATGGGGCACTATTCCTCCCACTGACACCAATGATGCGGCAGTATTCCTCCCACTGACACCAATGATGGGGCAGTATTCCTCCCACTGACACCAATGATGGGGCACTATTCCTCCCACTGACACCAATGATGGGGCACTATTCCTCCCACTGACACCAATGATGGGGCACTATTCCTCCCACTGACACCAATGATGGGGCACTATTCCTCCCACTGACACCAATGCTGGGGCACTATTCCTCCCACTGACACCAATGATGAGGCACTATTCCTCCAACTGACACCAATGATGGGGCACTATTCCTCCCACTGACACCCACAATGGGGCACTATTCCTCCCACTGACACCCACAATGAGGCACTATTCCTCCCACTGACACCAATGATGGGGCAGTATTCCTCCCACTGACACCAATGATGGGGCAGTATTCCTCCCACTGACACCAATGATGGGGCACTATTCCTCCCACTGACACCAATGATGGGGCACTATTCCTCCCACTGATACCAATGATGGGGCACTATTCCTCCCACTGACACCAATGATGGGGCACTATTCCTCCCACTGACACCAATGATGAGGCACTATTCCTCCCAATGACACCCACAATGGGGCACTATTCCTCCCAATGACACCCACAATGGGGCACTATTCCTCCCACTGACACCCACAATGGGGCACTATTCCTCCCACTGACACCAATGATGGGGCACTATTCCTCCCACTGACACCAATGATGGGGCACTATTCCTCCCACTGACACCAATGATGGGGCACTAGTCCTCCCACTGATACCAATGATGGGGCACTATTCCTCCCACTGACACCAATGATGGGGCACTATTCCTCCCACTGACACCAATGATGGGGCACTATTCCTCCCACCGATACCAATGATGGGGCACTGTTCCTCCCACCGATACCAATGATGGGGCACTATTCCTCCCACTGATACCAATGATGCGGCACTATTCCTCCCACTGATACCAATGATGGGACACTATTCCTCCCACTGATACCAATGATGGGGCACTATTCCTCCCACTGACACCAATGATGGGGCACTATTCCTCCCACTGACACCAATGATGGGGCACTATTCCTCCCAATGACACCCACAATGGGGCACTATTCCTCCCACTGACACCCACAATGGGGCACTATTCCTCCCACTGACACCCACAATTGGGCACTATTCCTCCCACTGACACCAATGATGGGGCACTATTCCTCCCAATGACACCCACAATGGGGCACTATTCCTCCCACTGACACCCACAATGGGGCACTATTCCTCCCACTGACACCAATGATGGGGCAGTATTCCTCCCACTGACACCAATGATGGGGCAGTATTCCTCCCACTGACACCAATGATGGGGCACTATTCATCCCACTGACACCAATGATGGGGCACTATTCCTCCCACTGACACTAATGATGGGGCACTATTCCTCCCACTGACACCAATGATGGGGCACTATTCCTGCCACTGACACCAATGATGGGGCACTATTCCTCCCACTGACACCAATGATGGGGCAGTATTCCTCCCAATGACACCCACAATGGGGCACTATTCCTCCCACTGACACCCACAATGGGGCACTATTCCTCCCACTGACACCCACAATTGGGCACTATTCCTCCCACTGACACCAATGATGGGGCACTATTCCTCCCACTGACACCAATGATGGGGCACTATTCCTCCCACTGACACCAATGATGGGGCACTATTCCTCCCAATGACACCCACAATGGGGCACTATTCCTCCCACTGACACCCACAATGGGGCACTATTCCTCCCACTGACACCAATGATGGGACACTATTCCTCCCACTGACACCAATGATGGGGCAGTATTCCTCCCACTGACACCAATGATGGGGCACTATTCCTCCCACTGACACCAATGATGGGGCACTATTCCTCCCACTGACACCAATGATGGGGCACTATTCCTCCCACTGACACCAATGATGGGGCACTATTCCTCCCACTGACACCAATGATGAGGCACTATTCCTCCAACTGACACCAATGATGGGGCACTATTCCTCCCACTGACACCCACAATGGGGCACTATTCCTCCCACTGACACCCACAATGGGGCACTATTCCTCCCACTGACACCAATGATGGGGCAGTATTCCTCCCACTGACACCAATGATGGGGCAGTATTCCTCCCACTGACACCAATGATGGGGCACTATTCCTCCCACTGACACCAATGATGGGGCACTATTCCTCCCACTGATACCAATGATGGGGCACTATTCCTCCCACTGACACCAATGATGGGGCACTATTCCTCCCACTGACACCAATGATGAGGCACTATTCCTCCCAATGACACCCACAATGGGGCACTATTCCTCCCAATGACACCCACAATGGGGCACTATTCCTCCCACTGACACCAATGATGGGGCACTATTCCTCCCACTGACACCAATGATGGGGCACTATTCCTCCCACTGACACCAATGATGGGGCACTAGTCCTCCCACTGATACCAATGATGGGGCACTATTCCTCCCACTGACACCAATGATGGGGCACTATTCCTCCCACTGACACCAATGATGGGGCACTATTCCTCCCACCGATACCAATGATGGGGCACTGTTCCTCCCACCGATACCAATGATGGGGCAGTATTCCTCCCACTGATACCAATGATGGGGCACTATTCCTCCCACTGATACCAATGATGCGGCACTATTCCTCCCACTGATACCAATGATGGGACACTATTCCTCCCACTGATACCAATGATGGGGCACTATTCCTCCCACTGACACCAATGATGGGGCACTATTCCTCCCACTGACACCAATGATGGGGCACTATTCCTCCCAATGACACCCACAATGGGCACTATTCCTCCTACTGACACCCACAATGGGGCACTATTCCTCCCACTGACACCCACAATTGGGCACTATTCCTCCCACTGACACCAATGATGGGGCACTATTCCTCCCAATGACACCCACAATGGGGCACTATTCCTCCCACTGACACCAATGATGGGGCACTATTCCTCCCACTGACACCAATGATGGGGCAGTATTCCTCCCACTGACACCAATGATGGGGCAGTATTCCTCCCACTGACACCAATGATGGGGCACTATTCCTCCCACTGACACCAATGATGGGGCACTATTCCTCCCACTGACACCAATGATGGGGCACTATTCCTCCCACTGACACCAATGATGGGGCACTATTCCTCCCACTGATACCAATGATGGGGCACTATTCCTCCCACTGACACCAATGATGGGGCACTATTCCTCCCACTGACACCAATGATGAGGCACTATTCCTCCCACTGACACCCACAATGGGGCACTATTCCTCCAACTGACACCAATGATGGGGCACTATTCCTCCCACTGACACCCACAATGGGGCACTATTCCTCCCACTGACACCAATGATGGGGCAGTATTCCTCCCACTGACACCAATGATGGGGCAGTATTCCTCCCACTGACACCAATGATGGGGCACTATTCCTCCCACTGATACCAATAATGGGGCACTATTCCTCCCACTGACACCAATGATGGGGCACTATTCCTCCCACTGACACCAATGATGAGGCACTATTCCTCCCAATGACACCCACAATGGGGCACTATTCCTCCCAATGACACCCACAATGGGGCACTATTCCTCCCACTGACACCCACAATGGGGCACTATTCCTCCCAATGACACCCACAATGGGGCACTATTCCTCCCACTGACACCCACAATGGGGCACTATTCCTCCCACTGACACCAATGATGGGGCACTAGTCCTCCCACTGATACCAATGATGGGGCACTATTCCTCCCACTGACACCAATGATGAGGCACTATTCCTCCCACTGACACCAATGATGGGGCACTATTCCTCCCACCGATACCAATGATGGGGCACTGTTCCTCCCACCGATACCAATGATGGGGCACTATTCCTCCCACTGATACCAATGATGGGGCACTATTCTTCCCACTGACACCAATGATGGGGCACTATTCCTCCCACTGATACCAATGATGGGGCACTATTCCTCCCACTGATACCAATGATGCGGCACTATTCCTCCCACTGATACCAATGATGGGACACTATTCCTCCCACTGATACCAATGATGGGGCACTATTCCTCCCACTGACACCAACGATGGGACACTATTCCTCCCACTGACACCAATGATGGGACACTATTCCTCCCACTGATACCAATGATGGGGCACTATTCCTCCCACTGACACCAACGATGGGACACTATTCCTCCCACTGACACCAACGATGGGGCACTATTCATCCCACTGATACCAACGATGGGACACTATTCATGCCACTGACATCAGTGATGGGGCGCTAGTCCTCCCACTGCAAAATTACAGTTATGAAGTAGCAACGAAAATAATTTTATGGTTGGGGGTCACCACAACATGAGGAACTGTATTAAGGGGTCGCGGCATTAGAAAGGTTGAGAACCACTGCTCAAGAGGTTGCTGGGGCTTCTTGAGCTGTGGTTGATTAACTTCCCATTGGATGGTGTCTGCATGGTTCCGGCTCCAACGCCATTGAGCAGAACTAATGGCGGGACACCAATTATCTTTTTAGATGTCTGTAAATGATATTCTTCCCACTGACTCCAATTTAATTTATTTTAGCAGGGGTTCCCTAAGACCTGAAAATTATTTCAAGGGTTTCTTTGGTGTAAAAAGGTTGAGAAAGGCTCTTTCAAACAGTGTGTAGCACAATAAAGTCTTCTTGCAACAGAAGATATTCACATCTCTCATTCCATCACATAATCCAGACATAAGAGGTCTATTCCTTGTTTCAGGACAGTGGTATGAGACAGCGTATGTAAATCATTGCTTTTTGCCCTTCTGGCCAGATGCACATGCAGTACCACTGATGTATAGTGCAATTATAACTTTAAATAATTTAAAGCATTTTGGCAAAAAGACCAGTTACAGAAAGTCACGTGTTTTGAACTTGCAAGGTCTTGTTCACACCAACCAATGCATTAATCCCCATTACTGTTTTTTTTAAAAACTATTTTAAATATATGCAAACATTTAGTTATATATGGACACTCCTACATCTTCATTGTCACCATCCCTTGGCTACCATTAAAAAACATATAAACCTTTGGGATTTTTAAGGTGCAAAACAAAAATAAATAATTAAAAATTAACAGTTTATTAATGTAATTAAAAGTCCATTCAATTTAAAAACAATTAGAAAGGCTTCACAATTGCATGCAGCTTTACTGCTTGAATTATACAACAAAACAATATAGCCATTTATAATCAAATAATTGATTAGAAATGGCTATATTGTATTGTATATTTTTTTCTTTGTTATTGCTAATTTTGTACTTTTAACACAATTCTAGACTGTTAGCGGGTACTTTATCCCTGAAGAAGCACAGGGTGGGCGAAACATGTTGGGATCTTATGTCTGCATACCACTAAAAAAGGCAAGCTGCATGTGATCGTGAAGCCTTTGTAATTGTTTTTAAATTGAATGGACTTTTAATTACATTAATAAACTGTTCATTTTTAATTATTTAGTTTTGTTTTGCACCTTAAAAATCCCAAAGCTTTCTGGTAATTTTATGTTTGTAGGGATGTGGTGCAATATCTGCCTTGTCAACCACTCATCATAACTTACTTTGTACCATTAACAAATCAGTTGCCTGGGATGGTTTTTCTCAAGTGGTCTCTTTTCTTAAGATAAGGCCATCATCATGTACTGCTGCTCAGCTGACATACATGCACTCTTGGCCAATACTAGAATGTGTTTTTATGCCATGATTATCCTAAAAATCTTTGGATCTTTCAACCACCATTTTTGCCTTTAATCGTCATTACTTGGCCATTAGCGAGTTCTATTCTGACTGTCTCAGAATGGGTTAGTAGGGCATAGCCCAATAAAAGTAAGCAATGCAACCGTAATAAACACTTCTTGTGACAACTGGTCTATACAGTTGGGTAAGAAACAATGTTCAATCATTACCACATATGATGATAAATCTATAACCAGGTATTAATTTTCCTTTGGAGAAAATTGAATTAGGAATTAATTGTGTGTTCACTGATAATTATTGATTAACCATGAACCATGAACTTCGAACAGAGGGGACAATTCACTAAGTGGTATCTTACCGCATCTGAGTATGTGGTAACATACCGCACAGTTACTAAAAACATTCTTTAAAGTTTCTGCTGACAGCTGAATGTAAAAAGAATTGCTGTCATTGCCTGGCAATTAACAAATTAGAAAAAAAGCCCTTTGGGTCTGGTATGGATTTTAAGGGGAACCCCGATGCAAAAATTAAAAAAAATATCATGGGGGTCCTCCCCAAACTCCATACCAGACCATTATCCGAGCATGCAACCCAGCAGGTCAGGAAAGGGGGGCACAAGTGAGTGGACCCCCTCCTGAACCATACCAGGCCACATGCCCTCAACATGGGGGGGGTGCTTTGGGGCAGAAGGGCTCCCTCCCCCCCAAAGCACCTTGTCCCCTTGACAGATTTAGCTCCCATCGATTTCAATGGGGTTCGGGTTTGGCATCTGAACTTCTTTCAAGTAACACCAAACAATGCTTGAACTGATCCCAGGGCAGTTCGGGTCATCCCGTGTCCTAATTTTCACCAAAGATTAAGCAAAGTGAAAACTCAAAGCTTTGCACAGATCTTGATGGAATTTTCTGTGCAGACATCAGCATAGCACTCAGTAAAGATCTGTCTATTGATGCATCAAGTACAATTGTACATTGGAATGTCCATGCAAGCTACAGGAATACATTAACTGAAATGTTGTTTTTTGTGTTTATGCTCATTTTCGTAAAAGCCAATGGGATTGATTTAATAAAACTAAAGAGTGCAAAATATGGTGCAGCTGTGCATGGTAGCCAATCAGCTTCTAACGTCAGCTTGTTCAATTAGGCTTTGACAAAAAAAAACCCTGGAAGCTGATTGGTTTCTATGCAGAGCTGCACCAGATTTTGCACTCTCCGGTTTCAATAAACCATTGACTAATACAAACACCATGGACATACAAGGGTAGATTTACTAAAACTGGTGCACATAGAATCGGGTGCAGCTTTGCATAGTAACCAATCACCGTTAAGGTTTTATTGTCAAAGCTTAACTGAACAAGCTGAAGTTTGAAGCTGATTGGTTACTATACACAGCTGCACTAGATTCTGTGAGCACAAGTTTTATTAAATCTCCCCCACTGCATCTATGAAAAGTCTTCTATTATTATTATTATTATACAGGATTTATATAGAGCCAACAGTTTGCACAGCACTTTACAACATGAAGGTAGACATTACAGTTACAATACAATTCAAGATAGAAGGATATTAGAGCTTACAATCTGGGGAGGGTCAAGAGATACAAAAGTTAATAACTGTGAGGGATGGACTGGTTGGAAGAGTAGAAGATTCCATTATTAGCTGAGGGCAGGATAGGCTTCCCTGAATAGATAGGTTTTCAGAGATCGACTAAAAGTGAACAGAGTAGGCGATAGTCTGATAAATTGGGGTAGAGAATTCCAGAGGATGGATGAGCTGATGGAGAAAATAAAAGTACAGTTGTTATGTAGGGGAAGGATAGGACTCTCTAAGGAGAAGGATTTTCAGGGATTGTCTAAAAGTGGACAGAGTAGGAAATAGTCTAACAGATTGGGGTAGGGAGTTCCATAGGATAGGAGAGGCTAGGGAATCCTGGAGGCTAGCATGAGAGGAGGTGACAGAGAGCTAGAGAGCAGGAGGTCTTTGGAGGAACAAAGAGAACAATTAGGTTGGTATTTGAGACTAAGTTAGTGATGTAGCTGGGGGCTGAGTTGTGGATGCTTTTGTGAGTTGTTGTTAGTATTTTGAATTTAATTCATTGGGTGAGCAGAAGCCAGTGGAGGGATTGGCAGAGAGGGGTGGCAGACACTGAATGGTTGGTAAGGTGGATGAGCCTGGCAGCAGCATTCATGATGGACTGAAAGGGGAATAGCCTATAGCCAATGAGGATGGAGTTGCAGTAGTTGAGGTGAGAGATGACCAGAGATTGATTTAGAAGCTTTGTGGTGTCATTCGTTAGGAAGGGGCATATTTTGAAGATATTGCATAGGTTTAGGTGGCAACTTTGGACAATAATTGGATGTGAGCCCCAGAGTCCAGGGTTACACCTGGTACCTTTGCATATGGGGATTGGTTGATAGTTGTGGCATTGATCTTGATAGAGAAGTCAGGGAAAGGGGCATGCAGGGAAGGAAATATTATGAGCTCAGTTTTGGATAGAATGAGTTTGAGGAAGTGGTGTGACATCCAGGCTGATATGTCTGTTAGTAAATTAGTGATGCATGAAGAGATTCATGGAATGAGCTGAGGGGTAGAACAATTTGGGTGTCATCAGCATAGAAATGGTATTGGAAGCCATAGAAAGCTATCAACTAATCCAGGGAGGAAGTGTAGATCAAGAATAGGGGAGGTCCATGAAGAGAACCTTGGGAGACCCTGATGGAGAAAAGAGGAGAGGAGGTAGAATTGTAACTGATACTGGAGGAGCCGTGGGATAGGTAGAATGAGAACCAGCAAAGAGTTCAGTCATGGAGACCAAAGGAATAGAATTTTTTGAGGAGGAGGTGGTGGTCCATTGTGTCAAAGGCAGCAGAGAGGTCCAGGAGTAGTTTTAGAGTGTTGAGGGAGACATCCAGACTGAAATGAATCTAAAAGGCCGTTCTATCTACTCCAGCTATATTTCTAAGCATTTTTAATAGACCAGAGAATGGTTTCCTTTGCTTTCTGTGTCGGATGATTCCCCCCCCCTGTTCCTGTTCTGGTGACAACAGTAAAACTTTAGATTCCTCATCACTTTCTTGAATGATTCCCCCCCCCCCATTTTTGTTTTGGTGACAACAGTAAAACTTTGGATTCCCCATCACTTTCTTGGATGATTCGCACCCATTCTCATTCTGGTGACAACAGTAAAACTTTGGATTCCCCATCACTTTCTGTCCCTGGAAAGAATTAACAGGAAACATAGCTTAAAGCTACCCAGTGGGTGCACAGAGAGCAATAAAAACCTTGGCAAGTAACAACCCTTTATCACTATCCAAAACTAAGAAGAAGACAAAAAGAAAAACATGCTGCAGCTTTAGAGCATTATGCAAATCTAAACTGTAAACAGAGTACTTTAAATGTTGCATTTTCTTCTTTTTTTTATTTGAATGTATCATAATTGTACACATTAAAATACATAGTATAAATATACCATAAATAAATATAGCTTTCTTTTTCTTCATTGTTTAGCATTTTCTTGAATTGTAAAGGTGTTTATATATCACATAATAATATTGCTAGTAAACAGCAAATTGGTCTTGCAACTAAAATAGTGTTCCAGAAAACTAAATCGAGATTTTTCTTTTTTTTTTCTTTAGTTTGTATTCAATTCATTTTCACCTAAATAAATTCCATTTAATGTCTTTTAATATTTAAAAATCTGTATGCATAACTTGTAACTACAGTGAGGAACAGAAGTATTTGAACACCCTGCGATTTTGCAAGTTCCCCCACTTTAAAATCATGGAGGGGTCTGAAATTCACATTGTAGGTGCATTCCCACTCTGAGAGACAGAATTTAAAAAAAAATCACGAAATCACATTGTATGATTTTTAAAGAATTTATTTGTCTTGCACTGCTGAACATAAGTATTTGAACACCTGAGAAAATCAGTGTTAATATTTGGTACAGAAGCCTTTGTTTGCAATTACAGAGGTCAAACGTTTCCTGTAGTTCTTGACCAGGTTTGCACATACTGCAACAGGGGTTTTGGCCCACTCCTCCACACAGATCTCCTCTAGATCTGTCAGGTTTCGGGGCTGTCGCTGAGCAACACGGAGTTTCAGCTCCCTCCAAAGATGTTCTATTGGATTTAGGTCTGGAGACTGGCTAGGCCACTCCAGAACCTTGATATGCTTCTTATGGAGCCACTCCTTGGTTATCCTGGCTGTGTGTTCGGGTCGTTGTCATGTTGGAAGACCCAGCCACGACCCATCTTCATTGCTCTGACTGAGGGAAGGAGGTTGTTGCTCAAAATCTCACAATAAATGGCCTCATTCATCCTCTCCTTAATACAGTGCAGTCGTCCTGTCCTCTTCGCAGAAAAGCACCCCCAAAGCATGATGTTACCACCCCTATGCTTCACAGTAGGGATGGTGTTCTTGGGATGCAGCTCATCCTTCTTTTTCCTCCAAACATGGCGAGTGAAGTTTAGACCAAAAAGTTCTACTTTGGTCTCATCTGACCACATGACTTTCTCCCATGCCTCCTCTGGATCATCCAGATGGTCATTGGCAAACTTCAGACGGGCCTGGACATGTGATGACTTGAGCAGGGGAACCTTTCGTGCAATGCATGATTTGAAACCATGACGGCGTAGTGTTCTACCGACAGTGACCTTTGAAACTGTGGTCCCAGCTCTCTTCATGTCATTGACCAGCTCCTCCCTTGTAGATCTGGGCTGATTCCCCACCTTTCTTATCATCAGTGATACCCCACGAGGTGAGATCTTGCATGGAGCCCCAGTCCAAGGGAGAATGACAGTCGTCTTTAGCCTCTTCCATTTTCTAACAATTGCTCCAACAGTTGATCTATTTTCACCAAGCTGCTTGACAACTGCCCCGTAGCCCTTTCCAGCCTTGTGGAGGTCCACAATTTTGTCTCTGGTGTCTTTTGACAGCTCTTTGGTCTTGCCCATGGTAGTAGTTGGCGTCTGACTGACTGTGGGGTGGACAGGTGTCTTTAAAGAGCTCAGACAGGTGCTACTAAGTTAGATTAATGAGTGGAGTAGAGGTGGAATTTTTAAAGGCGCAGTAACAGGTCTTTGAGAGCCAGAATTCTTGCTGTTTCTTTAGTGTTCAAATACTTATGTTCAGCAGTGCAAGACAAATAAATTCTTTAAAAATCATACAATGTAATTTCCTGATTTTTTTTTTTAATTCTGTCTCTCAGAGTGGGAATGCACCTACAATGTGAATTTCAGACCCCTCCATGATCTCTAAGTGGGAGAACTTGCAAAATCGCAGGGTGTTCAAATACTTCTGTTCCTCACTGTATATGCATACATAGGGGTATATACTGTATTTGCTAAGTAGCTAAGTACATATTCATACTGTGCTTCTGCTTAGTAGTGCTGTAGAATAATTGTTTCCTACTGATCCTATTAAAGTGGTATTAAACCCAAAGGCAAGCATTTATTATATTGCAGCTTTTCAATGCTTAGATGTGATGTCTGCATTAGTTTTCTTTTTTAGGCTTCCTAATTTCTACTTTCATCTGGCAAACAAGTCAGATAGTCTGTTGTTTTTCAAAAGAACAAGCTCTCTTGTGGATGTATCGGTTACAGGGATGAGACAAACCATTAACCACTGACAGGGATGAGACAAACCATTAACCACTGACAGGGGTGCTTACAATGATCAGATTTTATTTACTGTATTTATGTAAAACCTTTGTTCCATAAGGAAAAAGGGAAAATCTGCTTGCTGAAAATGTTTATAGAGTATTAGCTGGAGTTTGGCTTCAATTTGTAAGTGTATTTAAATCTGCTAGTACATCAAACACTTCCCTACCCCCAGACTGACAATGCTGAAGTACAAATGTGCTCCTTCATCCAGAGTGTGGACACTCTAATACATATGGTGTGTTTCTGGCCAGATCACCAGGAGAAAAAAGGCCCCCAAAAAGAAAACTAATGCAGCCACCACATCTAATGAATAATAAACCGCAATATATTACATTTTTGATTTTGATACCACTTTAACCGCTTAAAGTGATAATAAAGTCCCCTTTTTCACTTACAGGGAATATCTCCTAAACATGCAAGGTTTAGTAAACATTTACATTTGCAGCAGCCGGTGATGTTCTCGACACATGTGCACTGTATGCTATGCCATAATGGTGACTCTTGTGCACATGTGTGTGGTGTATACTAGCACATTATGACATTAACCTGCACAGGGGCTGTTTTTAGAAAGATTTACTGTATTGCTAATGATGGGAAAATCTGCAACAGGGAAGCAGACAGAAATAAAAATCTGACACAGGTTCTAGCCTTCCACTATTCTACTACAAATGGGTACATTCAAATTTATTGGTGAATATTTTGACCATTGGTTACCACATCTCTATATAAATTCTATACTATAAAACATCCTGTAGTTGGATGAGGGATTTTTTTTAGGTGCCGAAAACACATGGCACACAAATTGTTACATAAAATACATTGTGATCTTTAATGCATTGCATATGCACAAAAATGTAAAATGTATTCATATTAACTATTAACCCTTTCACTGCCAGGGTCGTTTCTGCATGATTTGCACACGTGTATAAAAAATCACTTTAGGCCTGAAGATTATACAAAACCTCCAAACATTATATATTTTCTGAAAGCAGACGCCCTAAAAAATAAAATAGTGGTAGTTCCAATTTTTTATGTCACACGATATTACCGCAAAAGTCTAGGAAATGCAAAATGTCAGTAAAAAACACACTAAAGTGCATTTTAGGGCAAACAAATGCATTACATTACCCACATTTTTGGTACAATATAAAATACAAGGTTGTGCTGAGTAAATGGATACCCAACATGTCAAACCTTAAATTTGTGTGCACTTATGAAATGGCGGCAAATTTCAGTACCCTATAATGTCTATAGGCAATGCTTCAAAAGCCGCTATAGGTCATTGGTTTTGTGTTACGGAGAAGATCTTGTGCTAGAATTATTGCTCTCACTCCAATGTGCACGGTGACATGTGCATTGCAATAAACATGTGTATCGCAATCAATACCTTGACCTGTGCATTTACATTCGTATGTGCATATACGTGGGGGTGGGAGGCCTCAAAATGCTTTTGGAGGGGGTGTTATGTGCTTGGATGTAACTTTTTTTTTTGCAATAAAAAGAAACATTTTTTTTTACTTAACATTTTTTTTCATCACATAGGGGACGCAAAGTCCCCTATGTGATGATTATTTTGGTGACATGTTCTCTTTATTGAGACATGGGGGGTCCTTACTTTTCCATACTGTGTTATATATGTCGATGAAAGTTACTCTGAGATCAGCCATGGATTTTATATGGTTTTATGTATGCGATAATAAAGGTGTGTTGTTTTATGTAAAATAATATCTTTTTCATTGTGGATATTGGTACCTTTAAAGTCCCCCACACCCAAAAATTGTTTCCAAGTTGTCACTCACCTCATGTCTTCTAGTAAGTTTCAAGGATCAGAAAAATTCAAATTCACTTTTCATTCTGCAGAACCGTTTGTAAACTTTGTTTGACTTGTAGCAGATCCCTTTACCCCACCGGTGACCTGTAAATCTCCACTTTTCGTTTTTTTATTGCTCCTGGGAGGTTACTATTAGAAATTTATTGAGCACATACCCTCTACACATTCTGTCCATAAAATGTCAATAAAAAGGGCAAATAACGGCAATTGTTAATCCTCAGACAGTGCACGCTGAAACATAATGAGCTCTTGATAATATAATTTAGTGCTCTTTTCAGGCCCTTCACTCATGGAATGGAGGTACAGCTGCAGCCCAGAGTCTCCAGGAAATCATCACCTTTCTATTATGTATTTGTTTCCACATGAAACGAGAGTTTAAAAATAGACAGGTTTCCTATCCTGAAGCTGAACTGAAGTGTTAAAAAAACGACATTTATACTTTTTTTCCGCGAGGTGTTAAAACACAGAGGTCAGAGATAATTTCAACTCCACTAGGCTCAGGAACGTTGAGAAATATGATTTATCACATGAGTGTGTTATTTATATACAAAAATCTCTGTGAACGGACATAAAATGTATTGATGGTAAAGTGTTCAGTTTTTCAAAGCAAAACTTCAGTTTTAAAATGCCCCCCGCACCTCCCTGCACCATGAAGTGTGTTAATGCCATGCATTAGTATTCTGAGCCCAGACTGCAGTACTGATGCATCCACCTGGGGTGTGTCAATAGCACTACTTGTGATATTCACTTTTTTTTAAATAAAAACCCCAAATGCTTAGTGAAATAACTGTTTTGGATGCACCAAATTTCAATTTGTGAAGCACAGACATGCAAAAAAAAAAAACCACTGTTCAAAAACATATCAACTTAACAAAAGTAAACTAAAATTAACCTAAAGCTATTTACCTCCTAGATTGTAAGCGCGAAAGAGCAGGGCCCTCGAACCCCTCGTGTATTGTATTGTTTCTGTATTGTCTCATGTTCTATCCCACACTATAATGTACAGCACTGAGCAAATCTTTTGGCGCTATATAAATACTGTATAATAATAATATAATAATTTAAATTTAATTAATTAATTAACTACATTTAATTAATTTAAAATTAACTTAAAAACATAGCTTCACTTTAAAGTGGAACTAAACTGTATCTGAGCACCACAAACTGAAAACACCATTTAATTCATTTTTAATAGTCAAAGAAAATTCACCCATCATGTCTCCATGCTTTATTTTGTTGAAAAATCACTTTGAAAATACCCCTTAGCATTTCTAGCTGTGGCCATTTTGAGTAAGGGCAGAGGATTCATATAGCATTCACTTCCTGCAATCCATCTGCCCTTAGTTTATGCATGCAGGCAGGAGAATGTGCTTAGCTAAGAACACTTCCCTCCAGATGAAAGAAAAAAAAAATACCCATTTGGTATGTATGACATCATTTTGGCCTAGGCCAGAAACCAGGAAGCAAATAGTAATGAGTAATAATCATAATATCAAAGTAAATGTAAAAATGTAAAATAAAAGTTTAAAACAAGTAATTACAATATATAGTACCTTCTTATCTATTTACTAATGCTAGTAGCATAAGGATTAAAATATTTATTACAGTATTGAATGAGAGAGGTTTTTTACTTTAACTTCGTTAACATGATAAAGTCAATAAGCTATTAAACACCCTTTCTTTTTAAAGTCACTAGTCAGCACTTTGCATGGCTGTTTTCTCTCACATCCAGTATTCATTGACTATTGTTAACCAATTGGAGTGGTACCTGATCATGCGATCCATTTGCCAGCTATGACATAAGGATCACATGCAGGCTAGTGGCTTCACTGACAAAGTACATTATATTACCTAAAGTATTGGAACGGCTGCCTTTACACGCACATGAATTTTCTTTCTTCCCAGTCTTAGTCCATAGGGTTAAATATTGAGTTGGCCCACCCTGTGCAACTATAACAGCTTCAACTCTTCTGGGAAGGCCATCCACAAGGTTTAGGAGTGTGTCTATGGGAATGTTTGACCATTCTTCCAGAAATACATTTGTGAGGTCAGGCACTGATGTCAGATGAGAAGGCTTGGCTCGCAGTCTCTGCTCTAATTCACCCCAAAGGTTTTCTGTTGGCTTGAGGTCAGGACTCTGTGCAGGCCAGTCAAGTTCCTCCACCCCAAATGCAATCATGTTGGAACAAGAAGGGGCCATCCCCAAACTGTTCCCACAAAGTTGGGAGCATGAAATTGTCCAAAATGTCTTGGTATGCTGATACCTTAAGAGTTCCCTTCACTGGAACTATGGGGCCAAGCCCAAAGACTGAAAAACAACCCCACACCATAATCCCCTTCCACCAAACTCTACACTAAGCCTAATGCAGTCAGGCAAGTACTGTTCTCCTGGCAACTGCCAAATCCAAGCATGTCCATTGGATTGCCAGACAGAGAAATGTGATTCTTCACTCCAGAGAACACGTCTCCACTGCTCTAGAGTCCAGTGACGGCGTGTTTTACACCATTGCATCCGACGCTTTGTATTGCACTTGGTGATGTAAGGCTTGAATGCAGCTGCTTGGCCATGGAAGCCCATTCCATGAAGCTCTCTACACACTGTTGTTGTGCTAATCTGAAGGCCACATGAAGTTTGGAGGTCTTTAGCTACTGATTCTGTAGACAGTTTGCAACTTCTGCACACTGTGCCCCTCAGAATGCGCTGACCCCACTCTGTCATTTTATGTGGCCTTCAACTTCGTGGCTGAGTTGCTGTTGTTCCCAGTTGCTTCCACTTTGTTATAATACCACTAAGAGTTGACTGTGGAATATTTAGTAGCAAGGAACTTTCACAGATGGACTTATTGCACAGGTGGCAACCTATCACGTTACCACGCTTGAATTCACTGATCTCCTGAGAGCGATCCATTCTTTCACAAATGTTTGTAGAAGCAGTCTGCATGCCTAGGTGCTTGATTTTATACACCTGTGGCCATGGAGGTGATTGGAACACCTGAATCTAATGATTTGGAGGGATGTCCCAAAACTTTTGGCAATATAGTGTAATTCTGCAGATGCCACTGTAGTCAGAAAATGGCAGTGTTTAATATTGTTATTGTCAAATATAACTACAGTGTTAGGAGGATGCTAAGTTACTGGATTTTCTTAAATGTGTTCTCTCTAGATGTATTATTGTAATTGAATTAATGGAACATGTAGCTAGAAGTTTTAAACTGGAAGTGTATCTTTTTCTTTGTTCTTTTCTTTGTTTATATATACTGCCTGCATTGCTCAAAACCAATAAAAAATAATTGAAAATTGTGAATCAAGAAAAGAAAAATAATTAAAAAATTAAACCCAAACATTTTGACAAGTGTCAATCTATAATAGAAAAGAGAGAGAAATAAAAAGTCTTATATAACCTTAAAAAACAAAATATATTTTTATCGGTATACAAATTAGATATATGGTTATTCTATGGTCATGAAAGGGTTAAGCCTTTTTTATGTTTTCTGTTATGAGAAACTGGTAAGGAACTGTTATGGTTGTGAACTTCTATAAAACATTTGCACCAATATTGGATATTGTAGGTATATTATAGGGAATTTTCATTTTCATTTTTTTTTACATTTCATTTCTAGGTAATATTAAAGTAATAAGAGAACATTCCAAACAAACACAAATTGTATTTTCCTTGAGTAAAACAAATATATTTTGCTACAGTAGATATTTCACATACTTCATGTCACATTCATAGACCTGTGACTGGAATTTCTTTATGGAGAAGCACAAAGAAGTAGGGAACCAGAAGGATACAGCTCACAACTGAGCCCTGGCTGACAGTACAACCTGGGATGGGAACATTTCCTTGCCTGGGATACAGACAGTTGTAAAGACTCAGTATTGGGTTAAACTCTACCCAGGCAGCCCTCCTGTGCAGGCCGGGTCCCCTTCCTAGCCCAGTGTATATGCCAGAGTGTCTATGCTTCACCAAGGTATCTATGTCTGGATTATCTCCCCTAACATGACATGGATTCTGCTGCTGCTTTTGGGACCTAAAAGGTACAGCTCATCATATCATAGGATTTGCTGTGCACTGGGCTGTATATACTTTGGATCCTTACACTCAGTAAAATACATTCACCTGGCCCCTGCGCTCTATGCATTACACACACACCTGACCCCTGCGCTCTATGCATTACACACACACCTGGCCCCTGCGCTCTATGCATTACACACACACCTGACCCCTGCGCTCTATGCATTACACACACACCTGACCCCTGCACTCTATGCATTACACACACACCTGACCCCTGCGCTCTATGCATTACACACACACCTGACCCCTGCACTCTATGCATTACACACACACCTGACCTCTGCACTCTGCCAGTTACATGAACTCTAGTAGTAACCCAAACCTTCACATTAACACTATGCTGTAGCCCTAACCTTCATGCTAACTCTCCCCATTACTTCAACCTCAACACTAACCTATCCCTCAGTAAACTTAAGCTCTTGTTTGTAGTGATGGATGAACATGTGTGGGTTTTGATTTCCGGGGCGCATTCATCAAATGCACCCAAAAGTTTGCAAAAAGATCACAAATCACAAATAGTAATGCAAACCGAAATGAAGTCAATGCAACCAATTGCACCCTTTACTCATAGCACAGTAGACATTGCAGTGTGAAGATCTCTGGTATCTTTTGGCACAGTTAAGCAGCCCATAGATTAGTCTTTTTTTTTATTCAACCAAAGGGCTAAAGGCAAAGAACTGACTTGAGTGTGTGGATGGGGAAATCCTCCCCACTGAGGTATTGTATTCTGACAGCAGACATACTTCCCTGCTTTCAGAATATACTGACAGTACTGATTGAGTGGGGGCGATCGTCTTCTGTACATCCAACCTAGCCATACAATGAAATCCAGCCAGTCCCTGCTGTAGACTTTATTGTAAAGGATCCCGGCGTAGAGTCGGACCATGCCTCTCACTAAATGTGACAGTTTCAGGGTTGTTAGTCATTGGTTGTTAGTCTCTAGCAACCAATGATGCATCCCTGGTCAAATTCAGCAGCCAACGGAGAGATTCCTATGCTTACATCTGAAAGTAACAAAGCTGTGGGGATGCTGATGTCATTGACCAAGTATGGCAATAGCCACATTTGCTCAATTATGTCAGCCAGCTTCCCTGGCCCTTTCTTTTACATTCAGGACTTGGCTGAGGAATCTCCTGACTAGAAGCTGAATAGGGTCAGGGATGCATCATTGGTTGCTAGGATGCCTGCAGTTGTCACCACCCTAGCAACCAATGATCCCTGAGTGGGGGGCTGTCACATTTAGTTGTGGTAGTAATACTTCCACTAAATGGATGACTTTTCAGCAGCTGGAGGTTTGGTTTGGCTCTTCTCTGGGATCCTTTCCAACAAAGTCTAACTGCCTCAAAAGATACCAGCACTGAGGTAATGACACTGCAATATTCAGCTTTGCCATAAAGCAGTAGTCCCCAAACTGGGGCCAGATGCGGCCCTTTGCTTACCTTTATCCGGCCCTTGGGACACTTCTTCTTCCAGCTGACACCAATGATGAAGCACCATTCCTCCTACTGACACTCTCAATAGTGCATTATTCCTCCCATGTATACCAACAACGAGGCACTATTCCTTCCAC
Organism: Staurois parvus; assembly: GCF_062004578.1. NCBI lineage: Eukaryota > Metazoa > Chordata > Amphibia > Anura > Ranidae > Staurois > Staurois parvus. Next base: position 53,426 of record NW_028318327.1, read on the forward strand.
TAAACGCAATGATGGGGCATTATTAATTCCACTCATACCAGTAATGAAATGAGGCAATATTGCTCTTACTAAAACCAATATTGGGGCATTGTTTTATCCCAGCCAGGGTATTTTCTACTCCCACTGGCCACAGTCGGAAACCCCTGCCATAAAGTATTTAAAGTGCCATGACTCAGATCCTAGTATACATGTATTAATTTTATGTATATCAAAAAACATGGAAGTACAGTTTCTAAATAATTTCACTAATATTTAGTTTCAATTTTCAGTCTTCGCCCTCATATCAGGTGTCCCCAACAGATTCTCTCTTGACAACAGGTGTCTGTATCAGTGTGCTCCCTTACATCACGTGTTCCCATCAAACAGCCCCCTTATATCAGGTGTCCCTATTAGAGAGTTCATTTACACCAGGTGTCTCCATCAATGTTCCCTCTATATCAGGTGTCCCAATCAGAGTGCCTCCATATCTTTTAGTGCCAGACAGGCAAAGGGCAGGAGCTGGGGGTTGGAGCAGGCTGCAGGTCTGGGCCATGGAAGTTCTGCTTATGTCCCCCTGTGAAGCTGGGGGTGGAGTGTCATTTGTTGACTGACCAGTGCCTCAGGAATACGTTAACTGTCAAGGGACCCCTTGATAACGTGCCATTGGACGAAATGCATGAGGGTGGAGTTTCTGGTGTTGACATCATGCTACTGCACGATCCCTGGTTTGGCAGTGACTTTCTATGTGAGTGAATTTGTTTGATCCCAATGAAGATTTTTTTTAACGAAATTTGAATTACATTATTACACTATTGGAGATTATCCCTGGCTCCTGGAGAGGTTTATTTATCTCAGCGTAATTCCATCTGGAGGTACCATTGAACGCAAGTTATTGGGAAGCCTAGTACACACTTTGGGAAGTTTAGACATTTTTTTGAGTCACAGGTGCATATGCTGTTGTACAGGCAGACATCCATTCTGGTGAGTGTTGACTTCACAGGTAGATGGTTGATGGTTCCTGAACACTTAAAGAAGAGTGATTTCACATTTAGAAGGTGGCAGATGTTTTTTTGTTTTCAGTTTTCATTTACTGAGAACACTATTTCACTGGGACATTTTATTGTTTTTATGAACTGATTTATTTTGTATACTGATTAATAGATTTATATAATTTGCATTTTTATTTTAATAGAGTTGCTATACATTTTTGTTTTATATGTTGATTTAGGTTTGTTATACTGCCTTTATGTGAAAGCTGCTGCATACTCTTTTTGTTTTCCATAGCGTGGATTTTATTTATAAAATGTCATGAGTGAGTACTCTCCTGCCAATCACTTCCTCAGGTTCTTACTGGATTTTCTGACCCACTTGTATCAAAATGGGTCTAGTAAAGCTTCACAACACCCCCATCTCTGTGTCCTCTGTTCTTTCCAATAGTGCTTTCACTTCAGTGTTTCCACATCTTCCACAGAAATCTCATCTCATCCCCTGTACATCCCCTCAAAATAAAAAAAAACTCATATAGTGCAGTAACTTTTATAACCATAAAAATTAACATTTTGTGCTCACTTGTGTGTGTGACAATCATGCGTAAAAATCACCAGTCATACATGACTTCTCATTCCTCCTGCTTATCTTCTTACCAAACATCCACTTTAGAAGGTTTATCAATTCACTCCAAATCCACGTTCTCCTCCCCAGAATCCTCCTCTTCTCAGTATCACTCAAAAAGAAAATAGCTAGAATAGTGTAGTATCACCATAACTAATGTACACTAAATAAATTGTACTCACAGTAAACTGTGCTCCATATAGTGCATGCATTAAACATGTCACCATATACCACGCCCCATGTACACAAAACACCTTGCCCAAGTCAGCCCCTAAAGCCTAGTACACACAATCAGAAAATGTATGAAAAAACCAGATTGCTTAATTAGGACAGGATACATTACATCACTTTCAAATTTTTATTCTGTCGTACGAGAATTTTCCAAAGTTTAGTAACATTTTCACTTTTGATGAGACTAGCATGCAAAAAAAATGGCCGATTCTTCATCCGACGTATCTCAATGTCAGGGGCGGACTGACCATTTGGAAACTCGGGTCAGTAGGGGGCCCTATGAGATGCCTCTGGTACCTTTTTCATAGGCTTTTTTGAGTTTGGGCAAGGACGCAGGGGCCCCATGATCCCCTATTGCCCGGGGGCCCCATGAGTTGTCAGTCCGCCCCTGCTCATCGTGCGTACAGCCCTTTAGGCACAGGGTTGGGTGATATCATACCTGATACTTCTCTTAGATGTCACTCTTCTTTAGCCCCTTGACGCTGACATAACACAAATATGCGGCCTCACAGAACTGAGCTTTTTTCCGTGGGGCCGCATATTTGCGTACCTGTCTTTGTGCTGGGAGCGAGCCGCACTGCGAGCTCCCAGCACAAAGACCAGGGTGTCACTGACAGCCCTGGGTCCCGTTCTAACGACTGGGACCCGGGACTCCCGAGTCCGGGTCACATGATCGCTGTGATAGCCTCTGATTGGCTATCATAAAGATCAGTCACTGTACACCCCGGCCCCCTTGTTTTTTTTCTCTCTCTCTATGAATGGAGGAGATACTCCTGGCATAGAGGGGAAAAAAATGTTTGTTTAAAAAAAAAAAGATAAATAAATATTAAAAAAAAAAAAAGAAAAAATACCCAGATCAAGGTTGGATCTAGTTCAGTGCCAGGGTAGGTGTTTGGGTCAAGGTCAGGGTCAAAGGTCAAGGTCAAAAGGTCAGGGTCAAAGGACAGGATTTTTTAAATTTTAAATTGGTATTAGTGTCAGTTAGTGTCAGTGTGTGTTAGGTAAACGAAAAACAAAATGCGCACTATTACTTCTGGGCTGTACTATGGTACAAACAACAAATAACATACACATATATGGTATGGCTGCGACAGTCAAGAGCTGGCAAAATTTATTTTGGGTTGTTCTTTGGTAGTAGGTTATGGTAGTAACAAGAAACACACAGCTAAATTAAAAAATACTATTTTGGGCCAGTTTTCCTTTGATAATAAAAAAAACTCAGAAGATATCAGTTACCATTTACCACAAAATGAAAGCTTGGTTTGTCCTGAAAAAAAACAAAGTATAATTCACCTGGATGTACAAAGTAGTTGTGATGATATGAGTCTGCATGTTCTCCCTGTGCCTACATGGGTTTCCCCTGGGTACTCCGGTTTCCTCCCACACTCCAAAGACATGCTGGCAGGTGAATTGGATCCTGTATAAATTGTCCCTAGTATGTGTATGTATGAATGTGAGTTAGGGACCTTAGATTGTACACCCCTTGAGGGTTAGGGACTGATGAGAATGTACAATATATATGTAAAGCGCTGCGTAAATTGATGGCGCTATATAAGTACCTGAAATAAATAAATAATAATAAATATGTACGGTTTTACTAACACATGTCAACATTGCAAAATTGTGCTTAGGCATTAAGATTTGTTTTACCCTTAGGCGTGAAGGGGTTAGAGCATATCAACAGGAAACAGCGCGATGTGATGTGATGTAGACAATGCGCTTAATTTACTGATAAAGTTGAAAGTCTTCACTAACAAAATTGTGTAAATAGTTGCTTCATTTATCCAATAATGCAAAAAGCTAATTCTCATTCACTTTGCATACTCAACCATGCGGATGTTTTTCACAATAGTGGATGACTGAAGTGAATTTTTCTTAGTGAACATTCTAAACTAAGTGTATCAGCCATGTGCCTTGAATGAAGAGCCTTAGGCGGTCTTTTAAAGAGATTGTAACATAAGGACAGCAGAGCGAAGCTGGAACGTACATTCTGGGAACCGGCACATTTCCAGTCATACGGCTAATGCTTTACACACTGGTAGTGCTTTGGAATGAGTGTCTATTACTTAATGGGGATAAATAACAGACAGAGAAGTTGAACTTGAATTTTTGGCTGGGTTCTTGTTCTAGCAGAGCTGGTAATATGCCGTGGAGACAGGTTAAATGTTTTTGTGGTCCACTCAATTTAAAGCTAAAACAGCTAAGCGGTATCTGTTACCACTATTGTCTTTCCTGCAGTAAATGTTGACGAGAGTTGGTTATGTTTTATAGAGATTTTCAGCGGTGTTTTATTGCCAGAGTTATGAGTGTTTTTTCCAGAGTTTTGTTATAAAAAGGTTTATTATTATTTTTAAATTAAGTTTGTGAAACCAGTGCATAATATTCATTTTAACAAACCAACGAATATTTCTGCAGATACATACATAAAGCCAGGTAATGATCTTTTCACCAATCCAAAATAAGATCTGATGCAAGTTCATGTGGTACTGGTAACAGACATAGGTGGCACATGGCTGTTGTAGCACAACCTCAACCTAAACATTTCTAATATAGTTTTAGACAAAGTAGATCACAGATTCCTTTCGCTGTGACACCAACAGCAGTAATCTGCCTGTTCCTAGCTATGTTGTTTACAGAGCTCAATAACTTAAGGTAAATTTAAAGCTGAACTTCAGGAAAAATATAAACAACCTAATTAAAAGCAACCTCAAACCAAGGACCTAGTATAGAAAAAAATCAAACTAATAATTTAACCAAAAGGAAATACATAGGAAGTTATAAGAAAAATATAATGTTATCCTTGTAGTGGGGTTCCCCCATCTGCACTGTAAGGGTTGAATCTTAAGTTATTCTTTAATTTAACCACTTCAATCCTGAGCATTTTACCCTTCCTGCCCAGGCTAATTTTCAGCTTTCAGTCACACTTTAAATATCAATTGCGCGGTCATGCAACTGTTAGGGATCTGGGTGTGACCAGAAATGTGTGGACTGACACAGGGAAGTAGCAGGCTTCAGGAACACAGGCGTAGGCAGGGCTGGAGAGGTGGAATGGTCAGGCGGGCCGTAAGGTACTATCAGGCACTGCCCGGCGGGATCTCTAGTGACCCACAGAACAGGATTCCCCAGGGCGCGGAGTCTAAGCCCCATTCTGCCTTTTCACCAGAGCCCCTGATGGTGGGGATGGACTTTGCGCAGGACTGAGACCAGGTCGCGGCCCCTGAGTGCACCCAACTGTGGTAGAGGGGTCCGCCGAGGGTATGTACCGGGGGAAAGCCTGATGTGAAAGGGCTGGCAGGTTTGGACAGTAGTGACTGGATCCGTGCGGGATGGATGGATTGTCTGGGTAGCGTCAGGCGTAGTCAGGCAGGCCAGGTCAGTAACGTGCGGGCAGTGAGGTACCGGAGGAGTAGGCAGAGAATAGTCAGGGTCACAAACCGGGTTCAGTAACGCACGGGCAGCACGGTACAGAGGATCAGGCAGAAGGATGGTCAGGCAAGCCAGGGGTTCAACAGGAGACGGTCAGCAGAGGTCAGGATCAAAGCAGGGTCAGCAACTAGGCAGATAGGCAGGAACACAGGATACCAGGTACAGGGGCTCATGGGAAACATACACCAAGGCCCTGATCACAGGCCTGGTCCTGCTTAAATACACCTCCTGCAATCAGCTTCAGCTGATGGCTGACTGCAGGAGTGAGCTTCTGGTTGCTGAGAGCACCCGCTGGTCAGCCCTGGTACTGCAGCCCACACGGCAGGTGAGTCTCACCACCAGTGCTGAGTCCATTCCTGACAGCAACACTGTACCCAATCTAAATGCTTATCAATTTTTTCACACAAATAGAGCTTTCTTTTGGTAGTATTTAATCACCACTGGGTTTTTTTATTTTTTGCTAAATAAAGGAAAAAGAGACCAAAAGTTTTAAAAAAAAGGAAATTTTCTTCATTTCTGTTATAAAATGTTTCAAATAAATAATTGTTCTTCATAAATTTAGGCCAAAGTGCATTCTGTTACAGTTCTTTGGTGAAAATAACCCCAATCAGTGTTTATTATTTAGTCTGTAGGAAAGATATAGAGTTCACAAACTATGGTATATATCTGAAAATCAATCAATTCTGATGTACTGACGGCCGATCTCATTTCTTGAGGCCCAAAAATGTCAGGACAGTACAGATATCCCCCAAATGACCATTTTTTTTGAGAGCAGACAGTCAAAGGTATTTAGTAAGAGGCATGGTGCGGTTTTTGAAGTTGTAATTTCTTGTCACAATTTTTTGGGAATTGTTTTTTTCTTACTCACTGTGAATAGAGAAATATAATGTTACCATAGTAATTACCATAGTATTTTTTTTACACAATATGAGTGCTTATAGAAGTAAGTTTTACTGCTATAAGCAAGCATTTTACTGAATTAAATCAATTCATTCAGTGTTTTTTGTTGTGATAACCTGTGATTAGCTATTCACATGGTACAGATGGACTGTGATTGGCTCTGTATGTACCATGTGATCACTGTGACCAATCACAACTAGCAACACAATTGTACACAATGAAAGGCATGAATCAAAGCCATTCATTGTTTAAAATTGTCATGTGATCTGTAGTGATTGGTCACGAGGACCACATAGTACCCGCAGTGGGACGGTAGACTGATCAGTCATTGGCTGTGTACGGTGCATTGTGCCAGCACACAAGAGGCTAATTTCAGGAGGACAGCATATGACGTCCAACCCGAATGACACAAGTCCGGTCTGGCCATCAATTTGCTATAGGCTGAGCGGGAAGTGGTTAAATCAGCAAAAGGGACATGTCAATCATCAAAAATGCTGATTATGTTCGCCCTTTCCACACCCTGCTCCATTTATAAAAGCTGTACTATTGCACAATGAAATGAAGGAGGCAGACCTCATCTGCTCGTCCTTCATTCATAGATTGCTTTTCATTGCAGGAAGTGATAGATGGTACGGCATTTATGAATGGAGCAGGGGAGTGAAAAGGATGGGGAAATGGATAGGATCAGTGGTTCATATTAACCCCCCCCCCCCCCCACCGTAGTACTGAAAGATCACAGCTGCAGAGGTATGGGGAAGGGTTGGACAGAGAAATTAACATTTCAACAAGCATAGCAGCCACCAGCACAAGGAGACATGTCTCATACAATGTAAGTACATCCCTTGTGCTGATTTGATGGGGCTTAGTCATAGAGAAATATATGCAGCATGGTGCAGTTAACAGGAAGCATGCTTTCTGATGTTTGTGAATTTTTAGATTGTAGGTTCTAATGGGCAGGACCCTCTGGTTCCTCTTGTATTAAATCAGTAGTGACACAAAGCAGAAGCTGTTTGTGAAACACATAACTAAAGCTTAACTCTAGGGAGATGCAAAAGGCACAAATGAATGTATCTCTCTATTCAGTTTTACATCAATAAATGTATTTTTTTTTATTACAAGCAGTGTTAGTACACAAATTTGACTTGGTATCAGCCTTTTGCATTCTCTTGTACAACAGAGTTCAGAAGAAGAAGCAGTATAGGAAGCCAATCAGTTGTGCTAACAAGGAACATACTGATAGTTGAAGAGAGCAAAGTGATGAGATCTTCAGTCTCCGGCTTCTACTTTTTGTATTCAGTCACAGGCTACGGTGGGGGGGGGGAGGGGGGGACAATCCCTGTAAGTATTACTTAATGCATATCTAAACCCAAAACAAACATTTAATATGTCCCATCCTACCAATCCTTAGTCTCAGTTCCCACTACTGCGACCTGCAAGTCGCATGATTTACAGTGCAACTTTGCCAGGTGACTTAAGTACTACTTTGAAGCAACTCTAAAGCAACTTTGTGTACTAGCCTTCTGTTAGCAGAATTGATGTTTCCAGGTGCTGGGGAATTATGGGACTAGGGACATCTGAGGCTGAAATCATCCTTAATAAGAGACAATGATACCCTCTAGATAGTGAGATTTTTTTAAATTCAACAATGTATCCACAGAGTCAGGGCAGCACAGTGGCTAAATGTTTAGCACTTCCGCCTGGTAGTACTAGGGCCGTGGGTTTGAATCCCAGCCATGGCACCACCTGCTTGGAGTTTGCATGTTCTCCCTGTGCCTGCGTGGGTTTCCTCCAGGTACTCTGGTTTCCTTCCACACTCCAAAGACATGCTGGGAGGTTAATTGGATCCTGTCTAAATTGGCCCTAATATTTGTATGAATGTAAGTTAGGGACCTTAGGTTGTACACCCCTTGAGGGTTAGGGACTGATGTGAATGTACAATATATATGTAAAGCACTGTGCAAAATTGATGGTGCTATATAAGTACCTGTAATAAATAAATAGTCACATTGAGCCCTGATTCACACTGATGCAGTGCAGAAATTGCAGTGTTTTCAGTGCAAATTCTGCACTGCATCACAATCGCACCCCGTTAATACGAACCACTGCGGGTGTGTATATTAAGTTAAGAACACCCTGAAAGCAGTCCGCAAAATGCAGTGTGATGTGCAGAATCGGATTGCATAGGTGTGAGTACCTATGCGATCCGATTCTAGTGCGAACCAAAAAAAGGGTCCTGCACATTTTGGGTGCGGTGCGATTAGAGCCATACAAAATGTATGGCTCCAATGGCACCGCACACAAATCGCATGTGATTTGCACAGGAATGCGGTGCGGTTCCTGTGCGAATCACATGCGATATACCGCAGCGCATACATGTGAACCAGGGCTTAATGTATAAAACATTCTTTAGTTTATTAGTAAAGGTATAAAATACATATCTATACAATAAAATATATACAAGTACACTGGTTTCTATAGAACCTTGGTTTGTACCTCTATATTTTGGTGCCTTGTATGGATTAATGTTGGACGGCTTCAATATATATTGCTTTTTTCTTTGTTTTACTTGTAGACTGTTTTTTGGAATCATATCCAGGAAGGGCTTTTATTATGTGATACCAGTCCCAGTATCTGATCCGTTAGCCACTATCTTCATCAATCCATCATGATCCATGTATTGAATACTTTGGATTTAATAAGTTGTCCCCATATGGCGATTTTACTTCTTTTGAATATCCTAGTTTGCTGTGAAGATGTTCTGCCATGATGTCTGATAATATTTCTACTGAAATGGGTATTCCTCTTTTTTTGTCTAACAGTATCCCTAAGGCCTGGTTCACACCCATGCATTTTTTAGTGTTTTTTGCAGAAACCTACTACAGTCCTATGGGATACGTTCACATCTATGCTTTTTTGAGTTGCTGTGTCTTTGGAAAGGGTCAGGGACTTTTTTAGACGTAAAAAGCAGCATTTTTGCTACAATAGAGTTCAATGGAGAAGCTGCTAACACGCATGTAGTGTGTTTTTGTTGCATTTTTTCCACTGTTTGCATTTTTATTCTACCCAGCAACAAAAATAATTTCCAGAAAAAAAGCTGAAAAAAATGTAAAACGCTGCAAAATGTGGCAAAAAAATGCACTGCAAAAAGCACTGGAAAACGGAAAAAAGCACGATGCATTGGTGTGAACCAGGTTTAAGTCTTCTTTTAGTTACCGCCCCTCCTATTTTTTGGCAGTCGCAGTGGTGTGGGCATTCTGGTCTCGATGGTGGCCCACTCCAGTGACCCCCTATGCTGGCTGTACAATTTATATTACTGTTTTTATCTTTGGCGACTTTATGTACTTGCTTCAAACATCAATCTAGATTAGTCATACTATATTTAACAGCAAAGTGTCATTTTGTCCTTACTTTTATTGTTTGTTGATAATTATTATTTCATATTACAGAGGTGATTGTACTGCCATATTACATATTGTCATATTACAGAAAAATACTTTGATCTTGAATGCACTCACCCCTGAAGAAGAGATTTGTATATCTCAAAACGCATTGGCTGTTGCTATGAAACATATGTTATTGGTTCCAGTATTATATACAAGCATTCATAACTGTTTTTTATTACCAGGTGCTGGGGGTGCATTGGTACATAAGGTGTCAACCCATTTCCATTATAATGCAAGCACATTTATTTCAGGTACTTATATAGTGCCATCAATTTATGTAGCGCTTTACATATATATTGTACATTCACATCAGTCCCTAACCCTCAAGGGGTGTACAATCTAAGGTCCCTAACTTACATTCTTATATATGCATACTAGGGCCAATTTACAGTTGCAAGAAAAAGTATGTGAACCCCTTGGGATCACATGGAGTTTTGCATGAATTGGGCATAAAATGTGCTCTGAACGTCATCTAAGTCACAACAATAGAAGAACACAGTCTGCTGAACATAATACTACACAAACATTAGATGTTGCCATGGTTTAATTGCACATAACATGTAAACATTCACAGTGCAGGGAGGAAAAAGTATGTGAACCTTTGGACTTAATAACTGGTTGACCCTCCTTTGGCAGCAATAACCTCAACCAAACGTTTCCTGTAGTTGCAGATCAGACCTGCGCAACGATCTGGAGTAATTTTGGACCACTCCTCTTCACAAAACTGTTTCAGTGTAGCAATATTCTTGGGATGTCTGGTGTGAATCGCTCTCTTAAGGTCATGCCACAGCATTTCAATCGGGTTGAGGTCAGGACTCTGACTGGGCCAATCCAGAATGCGTATTCTGTGCTGTTGCAGCCATTGTTTTGTTGAATTACTTGTATGCTTTGGGTCATTGTCCTGTTGCATCACCCATCCTCTGCGGAGCTTCAGTTGGCGGACAGATGGTTGTACGTTTTCCTGCAAAATGTCTTGATAAACTCTGGAATTCATTTTCCCATCAATGACAACAATCCGTCCAGGCCCTGAGGCAGCAAAGCAGCCCCAAACCATGATGCTCCCTCCGCCATGTTTTACAGTGGGGATGAGGTTTTGATGTTGGTGTGCTGTGCCTTTTTTTCTCCACACATAGTGTTGTGTGTTCTTCCCAAACAACTCAATCTTGGTTTCATCTGTCCACAGTATATTTTGCCACTAGTGCTGTGGAACATCCAGGTGCTCTTTTGCAAACTTCAAACATGCTGCAATATTCTTTTTGGACAGCAATGGCTTCCTCCGTGGTGTCCTCCCATGTACTCCATTCTTGTTTAATGTTTTCCTTATTGTAGATGTATCAACAAAAATGTTAGCATGTGCCAGAGATTTCTGTAGGTCTTTAGCTGAGACTCTGGGATTCTTCCTTACCTCATGCAGCATTCTGCGCTGTGCTCTTGCAGTCATTTGTACAGGACGACTATGCCTAGGGAGAGTAGCAACAGTGCTAAACTTTCTCCATTTGTAGGTAGTCTGTCTTACCGTGGACACATGAACATCAAGGCTTTTGGAGATACTTTTGTAACCCTTTCCAGCTTCATGCAAATCAACAATTCTTGATCGTAGGTCTTCTGAGAGCTCTTTTCTGCGAGGCATGGTTCACATCAGGCAGTGCTTCTTGAAACCAGTAAACCCAAAACAGGTGTGTGTTTTTTAAGGGCAGGACAGCTGTCAGCAACACATCCAATATCATCACACTGATTGGAGTCAAGGTTGGCTCACTCCTGGCTCCAATTAGTTCTGGGAGAAATCATTGAGCTAGGGCCTCACATACTTTTTCCTGCCTGCACTGTGAATGTTTACATGTTATGTGCAATTAAACCATGGCAACATCTAATGTTTGTGTAGTATTATGTTCAGCAGACTGTGTTCTTCTATTGTTGTGACTTAGATGACGTTCAGAGCACATTTTATGCCCAATTCATGCAAAACTCCACGTAATCCCAAGGGGTTCACATACTTTTTCTTGCAACTGTAGACAGGATCCAATTAACCTACCAGCATGTCTTTGGAGTGTGGGAGGAGGCTGGGGTACTCTGAAGAAGCCCACACTGGCACAGGGAGAGCATGCAAACTCCAGGCAGGGGGTGCCATGGTTGGGATTTGAATCAATGAAGTGCTAACCATTTAGCCACTGTGCTGCCCTGTTTTGTGCGTTCCCTTCTGCATGCAGACACATAGCTTGGTCTTGTTGCCTGCTAATCATGCATGTTTCATGTTACGTGAAAGTATTGGTATGGTTTCAAGTATTGGAATGAAAGAACTTTCTTGATAGTGAACATTCTTTTCCTTCTGGTTCATACTTTCCTAGCTCACACGCATTTCATTTTTATTTAATTTTTTTGTATGATTCCCCCAACAACAATTAGAATTTTTTGTTTTTTAAATCCAGCTTGTTTGAGCATGCACTTCAGGTTGTTGAACAAAAATCGTGTGATGCTGCTGGGATACTAATGATGCAAAAACTAAAAGACATGCCTATCAACAAGAATTTATGTTCAGTTTTCTACTCGTCTATGGCCTGCTTGACTGTTAATATTGCTGGGCAGCTTGTTCTGTTAAACAAAGTTAAAAAAATAACAGACTTATTGGCGAGATCACCAGGTGAAAATACCATTGCCGCCACCCCATCTAAGAATTGGAAAGTTGCAATATAACACATTTTTGTTTTTGAGTTTAAGGCAAGGCTATGCAGTGTAGCGGAGCAGTGCAAATCTCAGGGTATATAGAAATCCAAATCCTTTGGCAGGTAAACTATCTCCCACGTTGGTATTTCAGTGTATTTATCTGTTTGCCTGGAGTTCAGAATTAAACTGATATTGTTTTATACTAATAACTGCTCTATGATACCACAAACATACAAAACAGCAATATGGACATGCAAAGTAACAACTATTAGCATGCAAAGTACAGGAAGGCATTAAAGACTTTGAATTGAACAGCAAATAGGAAGTTGCTTTTTAACAGCTTCACTAATTATGAGGCCAAACATTGCTTCCTTGCCAAAATACAATTTACACTTTCATAACCTCAACACCGGAATGGCATCTTTCTTTGTTTTACCCGCTTATGTAGAATGTAGTGTATAGAGATCATTGAACCAATTTTCCTCTCTGTTTCTGACAGTACATGTGTTCTATATGATGGTGCTAGGGATGCTAAAGTGCAAAGGCTGGAGAGAGTTATGGGAGACTCCATTGCTGACTTAAAGTGGAACTCCGCCCAAATGGGAAAGTTCTGTTTTAACCACTTCCAGTCCGGACACTTTTACCCCCTTCCTGTCCAGACCAATTTTCAGCTTTCAGTGCTATCACACTTTGAATGACAATTGCACGGTCATGCAACACTGTACCCATATGCATTTTTTAGCATTTTTTTGAAACAGATAAAGCTTTATTTTGGTGGTATTTATTCACCAGTGGGAGTTTAATTTTTTTTGCTATGTAAATAAAAAAGTCCAAACATTTAGAAAAAAAGTGTTTTTCTTATAAAATTTTGTAAATAAATAGTATTTCATCATAAATCTTGGCCATAAATCTAACCCAGATTAGTTTATAACCAAAAATTATAATTTTTAAACATTTTTTTTTAATTTTTTAACTTTTTTTATATTATTATTTATGTTTTGTTTTTTTTTTACATACTGTCACCCTAGCAGTACAGTGCCACCATGGTGACACTGTACTACTTGTGGGGGGTGATGAAGATTTTTTTTTTACACTGATTGCTTTTATACCCATAAAGGCTGTAAAAGCAATCATTTCTCCTTCTCTCCGGCTGCATTCTTGCAGCCATTGAGAACTACTGAGTGAGCTGTGATTGGTCACAGCTTGTCACATGGTACAAGGCTGTTGCGAATAGCCTTGTACTATGTGACCTCTGTGATCATTCACAGATTTCACATGTAGTAAGCAATGATATCAGAACTGACATCTTGCTTACTACTTTGCATGTGATCACTGATTGGCCAATCAGTGATCACATGATCAGGACCTCTCACGGAGGTCCCGTCCAATGATCGGTGTTCCACTGTGTCCAGAGGACACAGCGGGCACCGGATCGCGGTGCTGTGCGCTCACAGGCAGCACGCACAAGCAGGGGGCCGGGGAGGCCATTTATAAACGGCCACCCGACCCTGCACTGCCACCGTCCGGCCGTTTATATACATGGGCCGGAAGGGAGGTGGTTAAGGCCTCTTCCCCTCCTCCCCTGCTCCTCTTTGACATTTGGCTTTTTTTTTTTTCCTTTGGTGGAGAGAGGGGACCTGGTTTTGACAGTACCCAATTCCTCCCGGGTCACCAAAGCAATCTGAGTGGAAGTTCTCCCCCCCTCCCCACAGTCACTTCACAGGTCCTAGAAGACTGTGGGCCCATTCACGAAGCGCAGCGTGGCTTGCACATGTGCAGCGGGCACCTGGCTGTGAAGCCACAAGTAGTCAAAGCCGGGGACCCACAGTTAAGATTGCAGTGCCGAGGAACAAACACAGTCCCTGGGGCCCCCTCGGGTGAGTACATTGCTAGACCCTGGAAAAGGTAAGTGATTATTCAAATGCAGCAGCTACAGTTGTTGTAACTGCTGACTTTTAATTTTTAGAAAACCGACTGGAGCTCCTCTTTAAGCTGGCCATAGATGAATTGAAAATTCAGCTGGTTCAGCAGGCACTGGTCGAATTTTGATCCATATATGGCCATTCCCGCTTTTCAGAAGTCAATCTAAGGACTATGGCCTAAGGACTAAGGATGGCTACGAATAAGGTTTTTCACCGAAATGCGTAAGCTGCAGTAACTTGCACACTGTACCCTTTATGAATAAAGTACTTTTATCGGGAGAAGGAGTTGCCGACTCTTCACCTTATACTTCGATCTAAGGACTGACTTCTGTCACATGGGAATGGTGAAAAATATTAATTTGATCATCAGCTGCAGCCAATTTGCTGCAGTGCTGATCAGTGTATTCTGAGAGTGGAGGAGTCCCTGCTGTCACAATACAATGGCAAAGCATGCAAGATTCCTCCATCCACCTGGCTTGTGTAGATGGGGGAATGCATTTGTTTCTCTGTATAGCGCTCGTCCTGTACCTTTATTCTGCAATGTAGCTGAATCTCTCTCTCTTTTTCTGTCTTTATCTCTGTCCTCAATCTCTGTCTCAAAAGTGAAACATCAGGGCTATTAACAAATGTACAAAATGCAAAAAAAATAAAACTAAAATTGTAAAAATAATGAAAAAAACATAATTAGGGGCCCATACACACTGGCCACCTGAATGAGCAGTCTATTCATGTGGCTGAAGCCACCTGTTATATATTATTTATTTATTTCAGGTACTTATATAGCGCTGTCAATTTACACAGCGCTTTACATATATATTGTACATTCACATCAGTCCCCACCCCTGAGGAGTGTACAGTCTAAGGTCCCTAACTCACATTCACACATATACTAGGGACAATTTAGACAGGATCCAATTAACCTACCAGCATGTCTTTGGAGTGTGGGAGGAAACCAGAATACCCAGAGGAAACCCACACAGGCAGAACATGCAAACTCCAGGCAGGAGATGCCGTGGCTGGGATTTGAACCAACAACCCAAGTGCTGCCAGGCAGAAGTGCTAACCATTTAGCCACCATGCTGCCCATGGATGTAGCTGCTGTAAGAAATCAGCCCCAATTCCTAATCTGAGGTGTGCAGGTATGGGTGAAAGGCCCAAAATGAACAATGTTTGTGTTTAGGGCCATACACCTGCACCCACACACCCTTGGGTAGGGGGCCCTATCAGGTAGCCTGTATGGGGCAAAAGCACCATGCGATTTCCCAGCCACTGCGGTTTAAAAATGCTACAGAAAACTCTTTTCCTGCATGAAAGGCAGGCACAGCATCCTATTCAAATGTATGAGCTGACATGCATGGACCCAACCTGGCTCACAGAGCCATAATAGTGTGAAGCTAGCTTAAGTAAATCCCCTTCAAAAATATCTAATAGGACTTTCATGATCCATTATGATCCATATATTATAAAATACATCAAAGGTTTTTAATTCTCGCACTTTAAAACATTTTATCCCCATTTGCTTGTTATAATGTATTATACAGATGTCCACACAAATGTCTTCATGTATTGGTTTATAATACAAATGTAATGGATGAAATTTCCAACTTCAACGCATTTTACTGGCAAAGCCTGTTTCTTTAGGAACTACAATTATCTTTCATTTATCTGCGATATCGGCAAGAAGTGCATACATTCAGAGAAGACACCTTCATGAGAAGATAATCAGCATGCCAAGATGCAGGCCAAAAGGAAAGAGGACTCTCAGTAGCTGAGATGGAAAATGGCAGGTGGCATATTGTATACCCTCAGGGGTGGACTGACCATTTGGAAACTCGGGCACTGCCCGAGGGCCCGGGGTCAGTAGGGGGCCCCATGAGATGCCCCTGGTACCTTTTTCATAGGCTTTTTTGAGTTTGGGCAAGGACACAGGGGCCCCATGATTCCCTATTGCCCGGGGGCCCCATGAGTTGTCAGTCCGCCCCTGTATACCCTCCATCCACTGCAATAAAACATATATCGGGGGACAAGTTTCCTCTATGAAGTCCACTCCATGCGTTGCAAAGAATCCTCGCTCTCGGAGTCCAGGTGAGGACTACCACTTATCATGAACTTTTGATATATTGTATAATTATATGGATCATAGCGGTACTTTGAAAGTCCTATTAGCTATTTTTGAAGGGGAGCTGGGCTTTAAAGCAGTGGTAAACCCAAAATCAAGAATTTATCATATTGCAGCTAACCAATTCTTAGATGTGATGCTTGCATTCATCTCCTTTTTTAGGCTTTCTTTCTTTTCTTTCTGTTGTTTTTTTTTCAGAAGCACACACTCTCCAGCAGAATGTATCAGTCTACATAGATGAGACAAACCATTTGTCACTGGCAGGGGTGCTTACAATGATCAATTTTTATATATTCATGTAAAACCTTTATTCCAAATGGAACAAAGAAAGTTTGCTGTAACTGCTTATAAAGTGTGAGTTGGAGTTTGGCTTCAATGTGTTTAGTGTGTTTAAATCTGCTAATACATGTAACACTCCCCTCCCCCCCAGACTGGTAATGCTGCTGTGTGCTGTGCTCATTCATCCAGAGGGGTGTCTCACTAATACAGGAGATGTGTTACTGGTCAGATAACCATGTAAAAACAAGGGGAAAAAAACAAAGAAAATGTAGCACCCTCTAGGTAGATAGGATTATTTTGGGTTAGTCAGAGGCTTGTTAGAAGTCTGGAATGAGGCAGGCTGGGAGGCTCTACAGGTCAGGGCTTCTGAAAACCTCCCATCCTTCTAGAAACTGCTGGACATTTCTAGAAGAGGGGCGGAGGAGGGGAGAAGGCCTGGATTTGCATGTTTGAGGGAACCTGGCCAATCCCCAGGCAGGAGGCTTGGTATGGTGGAAAGGACAACTCTTAAATGTAAGAGAGCCTAAACAGCAGGGGAGTCAGGTGCAGGGGTGGACTGACCATATGGAAACTCGGGCACTGCCCGAAGGCCCGGGGTCAGTAGGGGGCCCCATGAGATTTTCCTGGTACCTTTCATAGGCTTTTTTGGGTGTAGTTTGAGTTTGGGCAAGGACACAGGGGCCCCATGATCCCCTATTGCCTGGGGGCCCCATGAGTTGTCAGTCTGCCCCTGGTCAGGTGTAAGTTTAATTGAAGAAAGGTGCTGGTGTGTGGAGCCTGGGAGGGGGCTCCAACAGTGTGGAACCTACCTACAGGCTTGAGCTGGACAGAAGGATCTCCACTGCCCTACAGTCTACTTAGGAGAGACAGCCTGTCAACAAGGAAGGAATAAGGCCTGAAAGCAGTTGCAACCCAATAAGCTACAGGACAGGACAGTGTGAGTACTTCTTTACCCCTGGGCCACAGAAGGGAGAGGGCGGTCAGGTGCAATACCCAACTAGTTCTCATCTGGGACTACTCCATGGTAGACCTTGGAATCACTTGCCCAGGGATACCCTCAGGCCAGTCGGGTGGATGAGGATAGTTCCATCTGGGGTCTGAGGAGGTTCACCAGACCCTGAGGAGGTTCACTTTGAAAGTGCTCCTTACTAAGACTGTTGCTGATTCTGGTCCACATTTTTGTACATTTTTGTTTGTTCGGTTCCTCAGGTATCCCAAACACCACTAGACCCCATCCAAGTTGTTTACCCCTATAAAAAACAACTAAAACAAGCTCAAGGACTGTTTTACTGACTCTGAGAGAAAGTGTGGAAAATGCATGTTGCCTGGCTATGCAACACTTAGGGGCACCCAGGAAAAATCCAGCAGCCTTCACAGGGGTAGCGCTACAAAGAGAAAACTAATACAGCCACCACATCTAATGACTGGTAAGCTGCAGTATATTACATTTTTGTTTTTGAGTTTTTAAATTTTTGTTTTGGGGTTTAATACTGCTTTAAAGCCTATCTCTGGGCAAATGCCCCCTCCCCATTCCTCCTCTCCCCAGCTCCCATCATTCAGCAATGTTTAAAAAAAATCTCTAAAGCAGTTTTGCCAAAGTCTTCTGGAGCCTAAAAGGATGGCCAATAGGAAGTGTCACCCATGCAGGGGTGTGGGCACCCTATAAGGGACCATCCCACTCTGTAGTCTAGAAGATAAAGCTGGTATGTCACCCGACCATGGATTTAAGAAAATTAAAAGGCGCTTTAGATTAGTTTCTTTTTATGCGTGGCAGCAAATAGTAACATTAGCCATAGAAGACTTGATTTAGTCCCATCCAGCCCGCCAGAGAAAAAGTAAATCCATTACACCAACAATGTGGATGGAATCTTCACTATTGGCTATTATATTTATTGTATAGGTTGTTCTATTTCAAATGCCACTTTATGCATAGACACATACCTCCTTAAACCAAACCTGTCTGGACAATATGGTCACCTGCTGACTTAGCACTATCCACAGGCAGCTTAACTCTTCAATAAGACACAGAAGTTGAAACCAATGCACTTTTACTTTAGATATATGCAGTACAGAGGATGGTTTTGAAATGCCACTTTATGCATAGACACATACCTCCTTAAACCAAACCTGTCTGGACAATATAGTCACCTGCTGACTTAGCACTATCCACAGGCAGCTTAACTCTTCAATAAGACACAGAAGTTGAAACCGATGCACTTTTACTTTAGATATATGCAGTACAGAGGATGGTTTTGAATTGTAAGAAGCCAAAGACTTCCCTAAGCCCTGTCTCTGCACTGCAAAAAAAAAAATAACACTGACTTAGGGAACATGGAAGAAACAAGGAGGGTGTGAACTAACCAGAAATAAAGGAGGAAAGGACAGAGTGGGATGCCACATTACATAAATAAACATGTTGGCCTTAAACCACCACGAGATGCCAACATACATCAGAAAAAGAGTAACCTGATACAGATACTCCCTCAAGAGTTGGTTCTGGCCAGCTCTATGGATTAAAAAAGGCCTGGATTCTTTCCTAGATACACAGAATATAACTGGATACTAACATTTATAGGTAAAGTTGATCCAGGGAATATCAGATTGCCTCTCGGGGGATCAGGAAGGAATTTTTTCCCCAGCAGGAGCAAATTGGATCATGCTTTGCTGGTTTTTTTGCCTTCCTCTGAGTCAACTGTGGGTATAGGATTATAACTTTTTTTTAATGGTTGAACTGGATGGACTTTTGTCTTTTTTTTTCAACCAGACTAACTATGTAACTATGTAACAATGAAAATACATGAAGGTGATTAAGAACATTGGTCTTTGCAAGGCCAAATTTCAGCAGAAATTGGCTGAAATTCAAGGCATCTATGGGGCCTTTTAGAGAGAAGTTGGGGTATTGCTTGTGTATTAGGGGGGGGGGAAGTAGATGAACTCTGGCAGTTGGCACAGCTCTAGATTGGGATCTGTAAGCGGTGTACATCTACATTATTACAAAGAAGACCCCAATCATATACTGGATCTCTGTTTTACTTGGAAATTCCCTTCAACTTGCATAAGTGGAAACACTTTATTCAATAAACGCTGAGAATGAACATCGTAAAAACAAATAAGAAAAGTTATTGGACCATACATTGGCAAGTGTTCACAAAAAGAAGTTTAGAGGTTTTTCAGACGGTATCTAACATCTATTTGTGAGCTGTGTGGACACTGTTTGGCGTGACGCGCCAGATATGAATGATAAGGATTTGTACAGGTCATGGAAGGCAAACACACCGAGCAATGCTCATAAGACTCCCAGCATGGCGGCTGGCAGGCTTCTCTCCCTCTGCTGGTCAGAGGCCAGAGAGAGAATTGTGGAATGAAGGGGTGACTTGGAGGCTCAGCGCTAACACCGCAGTTACAGTCACATAAATGCCTCGGTCATGAAGAGATTGTAAAAAAACTATTTTAGTGTTTTGCAAAGTATGGCCAGAATAAATCTACCTAATATTTCTTCTTTATTTCCTGCTGTGTGCAGTTATCAGATTAATCAAAGAACATAGCTACATCTTGATGTACAAAATAAAACTGGCTCTTGAACTGCAGTGAATAGAAATTAGCTGTTTCCTGGACCATCCAGCAGGGGGCGTGCTGAGAAAGGCACTATAATATGGGAATGCACACAAGGGTGACAACGCAAGTCTGCTAGTACCTAACCTGCCTTTGGTCTTACTTTCTTCCAATTTCATGATCACCAACATGGCAGTATTCTGGAAAATGTATTTATTTCAGGTACTTATATAGCGCTGTCAATTTATGCAGCACTTTACATATATATATATATATATATATATTGTACATTCACATCAGTCCCTAACCCTCAAGGGGTGTACAATCTAAGGTCCCTAACTCACATTCATACATACACATACTAGGGACAATTTAGACAAGATCCAATTAACCTACCAGCATGTCTTTGGAGTGTGGGAGGAAACCAGAGTACCCAGAAGAAACCCACGCAGGCACAGGGAGAACATGTAAACTCCAGGCAGGTGGTGCCATGGTTGGGATTTGAACTGATACCCCTAGTATTACCAGGCAGAAGAGCTAACCATTTAGCCACTGTGCTGCCCACTATCACCGATCTGACACTAAATAGGATTTGAGTGCCACATGCCTTGGTATGAACAATAAATATGTTGCAGGGTTTTCATGACTTTACCGCAAGGCTATATACACCCTGTCAGAAATGTGTTGCAAATGCCTTTTTGATGAATCCCCATTGTGACTTTTCTTGTACGGGGGACAGATCTAGCCTGGTTGATCTGGGGGTACAGTACAAAAAATCATGGGACGTTCTGTCAATACACCTTCATTGTATCCTTTCCAACTAGCTCTCCCTGATTTTCTCTTCATCCAGATCTCTCAGCTGGAGTTCCCTATCACATCAGAGTCCCCCATCACATCAGAGTGAGCCCCAATCACATCGGAGTCAACCCCCATCACTCCATAGTCAGCCACCGTCACATTTTATCAGGGCACTTTCATCATATCACAGTTGCTCTACCACACCAGAGTGCCCCCTTCACAGCAGAGTCCCTTCATTTTATCAGGGTACCTTCATCATATCACAGTTGCTGCACCACACCAAAGTGTCCCCTTTACAGCAGAGTCACCACATTATATCACAGTCCCCCATTACAACAGAGTCCCTTCTTCACACCAGAGTACTCCCACTATATTAGAGTCCCCCTTTCACATCAGAGCCCCTCCATCACATCAGAATCCCTCCCTTCACTTTAGAACCCCCCTTTCATATTAGAGTCCCCCCATCACATCAGAGCCCCCCTCCCCATCACGTCAGAGTCTGCCACCATCAAATTGAAGTTAGTCCCTTCACAAAAGAGTTCACAGTTCACCCATCACAAATGGAGTTCTATCTTGAAATCTTCACTGTGGCTATGGCAGGGGTGGGAGGTGGAACAGGTTAGGTCAGAAGCAGGACTTCCATCCTCTTCTAAATTCCTGCCTTGGATTGTCATCTGTTTCCATGGTGCAGGCAGGCAGGCCTCCAGCACCATAGCAACACATGATGCTGTGTGTCCTGGTCCGCCCCTCTGCACCATGGAAACAAAAAATAGGGGCAGGGCACTGTGCAGTCTTGTCAGCTTAGCATCGTGCTGCTCCCTGGTGGTGGGGGGGGGGGGGGCAAGCCTCCTCAGCACCCCCCTCCTCTATCTGGCCCACCTGCAGGTGTAACCAAATAGTAAAGCTCGGAATTGTCCGGATGCCTGTGCAAACCGATTGATTGAGACACAAAGGGGAGTGTGTCCCTCCTCTGATCATTTAGGTCTATGTTTCGCACACAGCTGTAGGAAGAGAGTTCTCACTCTAGCATAGAATTTTCCACCTTCTGCCTACAAATGGCAAATATATAACATACAGTATTGATTGCATTCAATAAAACTAGGTTCACACATGACCCTAAAACCCCGCCCTGCCTCCCGACTTCTGAAACCTCTTAAAGGGTCGTGAGGTGCCGGCACAAAGGGGTTAATTGGGTTACATGAAAGTTTTAGCATTTACAAATGTCGGTATATATACTGGAATATTTTTTTTTATATGCTAGTAATGGCAGCGATCAGTGACTGCAGTGAGTATTCTGACACTGGGGGGAACTGACTAACTGCCACTGACACCCCCAGTGACACCAATACAGTGATCAGTGCTTATAAAAAGTTCTGACACTGTACTAATGACACTGGGCAGGAAGGGGTTATCATCTGGGGTGATCAAAGGGTTAACTGTGTGCTGTGTGTGTTTCACATTATGTGCTGTGTTTTACTGTGTAAGCATGATGCTTTGTATTGCTCTGTTATGCAGAGCAATACAAAGCAGCATATGCTGGTGCTAACAGGGGAGAGATCTGTATTGCTGTGTTCCTGGGTACCGGTGGGGAATCTCCAGCTGGGACACAGTGATTGACAGCTGTAGCCACCAAAGGCAGCGCAGGTAGGATGGCGCATGCGCCCCCTACCTAGAAATACAAAATCACGTACATATAAGTGATTTTGCGTAGCCCTGCCACCTTGTAGCAGTAGTTCTGCTATAGGGCGGTCAGGAAGAGGTTAGTCAGCCTCAGAACTTGTATAATTAATATGTGTTCGGTAAAAAAGGAATGAGGTGGCAACCCTACCTGACAAGCTACACAGCATTGAGGCCACAGCATGTGGCTTGTTAGGCATTCAGTGGGCTGTAAAGGTATCTGATCTGTGCTTTTCTCCAATATGAAACTTTATTTCTGTAATACAAAATCGGTCACTGCAGCTGTCTCTCCTTGTGACTGGTCTTGTCTCCGCCCCCCCTCCTGTAATTTTCAGCAGGCAGCCTGTAGTGGAAAGAGCCCAATGGGCCCCTTGCACGGTTCTGCTCCCTGCACAGGCTATGTACAGCACAGCGATGAGTTCACTGCTACTTTTATATGGTAAAATCTAGGTTTGCAAAAGCATTTGTTGCACACAATGTTGAATTACAACCTTTGCTGTCATAGGAATATATTTCTAGGAAAGTTTTTGTGTTCGGAGTTCAGTTTAATAGTGTGATTGCCAGAACAGGATATGAGAAGAAACTCTGGGCAGAGAGACACCAATAAAGCCCCTAAACACATTCCAACCCTTCTGCACTCTATCCAACTAATCAATGTTTTGGATGGAGTTCTGCTTTAACTATTAGGCTGCGCTTGCTCTTCAAAACCTTTAATAAGTTACAAACTAGTGCTAAAAAAAAATAGGCTTTTTGGACTTTTATGAAGAACATGTTTGGCGAACTGAGAATATAGAAATAAGTTTGTTATTAGCATCCCTGTAAAGTTTTTTTTCTTTCTTTTTAATCTGTGAAAAGTATTTATTAATATTCTGTTAGAAAGCGAAGTGGAAATGACATATTATCTTCAATGGAGCAATAAATTCCGAAACGTTTGAGACAAACTGTTGCATATCCTTTTGAACTTTTGAAGCAACACAGTGATGTCAGCCAAAAAAACTTCCAGTGTTACAGCACAGCCTAAAACAATGAAAACAGGAGTAAAAATAGGACTGCAAATGATCGGTCCTTCCTGATCCACCTTGTCCATGTCATGTGTGTGACCGTGGTGTCATTGAAGGGTTAAAGCGCTTGGAATCCCATATGTTAGTCCTACATGTCAGTAAAATGCACACCACCCAGGGGTGGACTGACCATTTGGAAACAAGGGCCCGGGGTCAGTAGAGGGCCCCATGAGATGCCCCTGGTACCTTTTTCATAGGCTTTTTTGAGTTAGGGCAAGGACACAGGAGCCCCATGATCCCCTATTGCCCAGGGGCCCCATGAGTTGTCAGTCCTCCCCTGACACCACCTGTAACTAACCTCCTACCACCCACGCAATGCATATGTGCGGAGACGGCAAACAGCATTGGCTTTAATGCAGCTGAGGTAGTCTGTGCTGACAGCATGCTCATTGCGTGCTCCCAGCAGAGACCGAGCTGTCATAGACAGCTCCATGTTAATAGTGAGTAGCACAGTGCCTACGTGGTTAGCATTTCTGCCTAGCAGCCCTAAGATTGTTGGTTTGAATCCCAACCATACCGCTATCTGCATGGAGATTGCATATCCTACCTGGGCATGCGTGGGTTTCCTCCCACACTCCAAGTACATGCTGGTAGGTTAATTTACTCCTATCTACATTGGCCACAGTATGTGTATGTATGAATGTAAATTAGGGACCTTAGATTGTAAGCTCCTTGTGGGCAAGGCCTGATGTGAATGTACTTCTTAGATTGTAAGCTCCAAGGACCAGGTCCCTCCTAACCCTCTGTACTGAACTGTATCATTGCTGTATTGTTTCCCATTATATTGTAAAGCACTGAGCAAATTGTTGGGGCTATATAAATCCTGTATAATAATAATAATACAATACATATGTAAATCAATAAATCAATAGGGATATATAAGTACCTGAAATGGTGGGAAAGGCTCCTGATCATGTGGCAGCCAATTACAGAGGTCAAGTGATCTCCCATGTAAAGATTCATTTAAGTAAAACTAAAGCCAAAACATTTTTTCATCTTGGATAGAAAAAGGAATAATTATAACCTCTGTAAGTTTTTTTGCCATCTTTGTCCCATTGTGGAGATTGATCTTCACTTCCTGTTGGTCTGTTGCTGATAGCCAAAAAGGAGGTGAGGGGAAATTGGTCCAAAGGAAGCTTATCCCTGGTGGGCACCAGAATCACCAGATCTCGAGTCCCCATTGGAAAATTTCCTCCCCACCACTGTTCTGAGGGCAGAAAAACTCTGGATAAAAAATGCTCATATTTAGAGTTTTTGTGCCAGCGTTTAGCTGTTTTTATGCTGGCATTTAGCAGTGAATATCCGGTTGTTAAGGAGTAGGCAGCCACTGCGTCCTTAACTACTGATAACTCATCATTTTTTTTTTAAATAAAGGACTTGTCAAAAACTAGTTCCTGTCTTTATTTACACTACTCTCTTTTTTTGTGAATAAGTAGAGATACCATGTACCCCATACTCATTCACATGAAGAACAAGGATCTAGGACCCCACTTGTTAATGGGGGCTTCCAGATTTCGATATGTCCCACACCCCCACAACCACCCGGCCAGGGTTGTGGGGAAGAGACCCATGTCCTCATCAACATGTGTACAAGGTGCTTTGGGGGGAGCCCTTCTACCCCAAAGCACCACCTCCAATGTTGAGGGCATGTGGTCTGGTATGGTTCAGGAGGGGGGGCACTCTCCCATCCTGGCCTGCCAGGCTATATGCTTTGATAAAGGTCTGGTATGGATTTTGAGGAGGACCACATGCTTTTTTTTATTTTTGCCATGAGGTTCCCCTTAAAATCTGTACCAGATCCAAAAGGTCTGCTCCTATAAGCTGAGCCTAAAAACGCCTCTAGACCACATGTGCATGGACACATAGGATAACATTAGTTGCTTTTAAACACCTAGTATGCATGGAGCCTCACTCTCTGTGACTTTCCCTGGATTTCTGGCAGAATCTATGTTTGCTTTAGCTGTTCAAAGAAAAAAATTTCAATGGTGTACCTAACCATATGGGAGCAAATAAAAGAAGATTCGTAGGGTTTACCTTATATTGCTGGAAATGAGCTCAGGCCAGCCATAACATATATACTTACATTTTGACTATGATTGGGCATCTCCACAAAGTGCTCATATTCATTTCACAGTGGTGGTTCTATACTAGTTGATCTCTCCCTGATCAATGGGTGAGAGTCTTCAAATTATTGATCAGAATGGTGAGACCCATACCCAAATCCACACAAAAACATTATTAAGCTGACTTTACGCTAGTAGATTTTCAAATGATTGTCTGTTCAAACATTTGTATGAAAATTCTCAGTACGTTCGATGAGTTGGCAAATGTCGTTAGAAAGTACTTCAAAATTCCGTTTCCTTTTAACATTGGATTTTGCTAATTGAGCAATCCACATATAAATAGATGAGGAAACAAATCCAATAAAGCCCACCAAAGTTAAATAAAGTCTCTAAAAGAGACAAAGAAAGAAAGATGGCACCAATGGTACGTCCGCCAACGAGCGCGATAATGTTACTGGCCATGAACCTCACCCAATGCGTTTACAAACAACTGTAATTTTTGTTTTTGTCAGTGCAAGTTACTGATTTCTACATGTATGTGTTTGAGCAAAATACATGTTATCTTGCTCTTATCAGTTGCACTATGAGGCTCTATTCTTCCTCTGTAGGCTCCATTCATACCAATGCGTTTTTAGTGCTTTTTGCAGAAACACACTATAGCCCATTTAACATGGTTTCCTATGGAAAATGTTCACATTTTTTTTTTGAGCTGCTGCATTTTTGGAAAGGGTCAGTGACTTTTTAAAAGCAAAAAGCAGTGTTTTTGCTACAATAGAGTTGAATGGAGAATCTGTTGAAATGCATGGTAGTGCGTTTTTGCCGCGTTTAGTGTTTTGCATTTTTGTTCCGCCCAGCAAAAAAAAAATCGACTTAAAAAAAAAAAGAGCTGAACAAAACGCGGTAAAAACATGTAAAAAAATCATCAAAAACACATCAAAAAGTGAGCAGAAAAACGCAAAACGAACTGCGAACAGCACTGCAAAATGGGCAAAAAGCAAACTCCATAGGTGTGAACGGAGACTTATATAAATACTGATGTGGAGCGGAAAGGGAACCAGTTTGGCAGAGCCATAGAACAAATGTGATGACCTCATAGGAAACTCACAGATTAAAGAGATCTCATGGTGTATGGCTGTGTGTCAACTCAGCTCATTTGATCTCAGTTTCCTAGATCCAATCATTCTGGTAAGAAGTGTGTAAGCCGTGTATCGGGGTGGGCTCCCCAGGATACAGTGAAGTCACCAACGAGGAAAGCAACCCCAACACCAGCTTTTGCCACAACCGAATTTTACTTAGATGTGGCAAATAAACACAACCACAAATGCTGAGAACATACAATAAATTTACATACACCCAGCCCAAAGGCTGAGACCCTTGTGCTGCACAGCACGGCGCCTTCTGATGGATGAAGGTAGAAAGTGAAGTAATTTACCTACTGGCGGGCACAACTAAGCTGCCACACCTTACCTGTTATTACCCTAAAAGAGCAGGAATCAGTGTATGGGTGTATGGTATGGGCTAGCCTGCAGTGCAGCACAACAGCTTACAATCTTACACAAATCTACAGTATTCCCCCTCCCATAACTGGTCCTGTAGCACGTGCCTGAGTATTCCTTCTGAGCAAAACGCCAGTCTGGCTTGAGTTTGTAGGATTTTATCAGCTCTCCAATGTGAAATGTCACTTTAAGTTGTGGAGTCCTTCCAATGATCAGTAACAACACTTGTGGCCTGACACAAACAGAGACCCTAACTAACTAACTAAAGGCCTGGACTCAGTCTCAAGGCGCCAACACTGAAATGAGGTGCGTGCACGATCTTACCGACCCGGCTCTGCTTTTCATCCGCTGGTGACTCTGAACAGAACAAATGTCTCTCCAACAAGCATGCGGTCTCGCCGTATATGTTACTTAGTTCCTCTGCTCTCATCAGCCTTCCTGGCAGCAATCTCATCAGCTTCCTGGCAGCAATCTCATCAGCTTCCTGGCAGCAATCTCATCAGCTTCACTTAGCTGCAGCTCTGGTTACGGAGGGACACTTTCACACCTGGATGTCATCAGATTCTCAGCTCACAGGGCCCCTTATTCACCATGCTCCAAAACATAGCTTCTCTTTCTCCTTCCTGTTCTATCCAACTCTGTGTGCAAAAAAACCCCACCTCTTCATGAATATACAAATATCCATGCAGTCTGAGGCTGTGTTAGAAGAACAGTGACATCTTGTGGCTAAACCACAGAATGTCAGTCAAAACATTAATTTACTTCCACACAAACAGTGTTCAAACAATGAGAGCTGTTTCCCCATCTCACAAGTGGCATGAATTTTTTCACAACACTGGCTTCCTTTGGGATTTGCACGGGATTATGATTTTTTTACAATTGATTTGAATGTCACTTTTAGAGACTTTATTTCACTTTGGTGGACTTGATTGGATTTTTTTGTCTCATCTATGTCATTGTGGATTGCTTGTTTGTTATACTTAAAGAGATAGCGCAGAGCATTTTGTCATATATTTTGCATTCAGATCAGGGGTGGACTGACCATTCAGAAACTCGAGCACTGCCCGAGGGCCCAGGGTCAGTAAGGGGCCCCATGAGATGCCCCTGATACCTTTTATAGGCTTTCTTGGGTGTGATTTGAGTGTGGGCGAGGACACAGGGGCCCCATGATCCCCTATTGCCCGGGGGCCCCATGAGTTGTCAGTCCGCCCCTGATACAGATATTGTTTGTGTGCAGCTGTTGTTTTTCTTGTTTTTAATGTGTAGTTTACTAAACAAGATCCACATAACATACAATATTAGAAATGTATTCTTTGGAGAAAAAAAATTCCATCTTGCATCCAAATTTTCTTGTCACTGTGGTCAAAAACAATTGTTGATTTGACCCCAGTAAGGAGTAGAAAGTTGAATACTCTGAAATTAAAATTTTAAGTAAGTAACCAGGATAAGATCATTTCTTTTTTTTTTTTTTGTTAAAAAAATTCATTTTCTACTTGTTCATGTTTTTTCTGTACTGTACACATCTTGTGGACACTGTACGGGTGACAACACTGCAGTCACCCTAGGAAAGGAGGTGCTTGTGAACACACCTTGCCACAAAGATCAACCTGTATAGTTTAACTAAATGGATAATATATAGAAAAAGTACTAAACTTTTTGATATTACAGGAAAACATACACCAGGGGGTTAGATTTATGTGTTTGGCTTTAGAGGCTGAAAAAATTCAAAAGTTGAAACTGAAGTTTTTTCTGCCTATATGTTGCCTTCCCTGGTTACTTCCCGTCATCAAAATGCTAATGCCATTTCTAAACGAAACTTTTCATGACATATTTCAGACACAGTGCTGTCATCACTGGGTCTCTGTGATTCACTATGAAATGCAGCCAGGTCATAGATGGTGGGAGGGGCCAACAGACAAAAAGCACAAAGCGGCCAGACTAAGTGTAGTAAGTCTGTAAATATTTATTGAAGGAAGACAATTAGCAGCTCAAATAAGTAAGACAAATTATGCTTATCATGGTTCTCAAAAGGATTCCCAGCTGGGAAGGATACCAAAGAAACTGTCACAATGGATACCCTGGGTATACTGGATATGGTTTGGATGTAACCTGAAATAGCTAAGAGAGACAGCAAGGGGCGCCAATATGAGTGCAGCAAGGTGGTGATGTGGACACAGCACACGATAATTGTCAACTCACAGTGTGTGGATGATCTCATGCATTAAAGTCATTGAGAGGAGGAGGCATCCAGGATCCCAAGATGGAACTGCTGATGCAAGGGGTGATGTTTAGTAGTTGGGCTGGCCAGGCAGCCTCAAGACAAGAAGCAGCACAGGTGGGTGGGCTCTCTTTGACTTGCTGCAGCTTCTAATACACGCTGTAGCACACTCACAATGTGCAGGGAAACCAGAGTAAGACATTTAGTATAGAAGGGGAGCCTCTACAACTATGCAAGATGGAAAGTAAGGCTGGAGGTTCAGCTTTAAAGTGGTTGTAAACCCTCACATATACCCACTGATGTGAATAGCCTCAGGTCATACACAGTGCTGAAACAAATCCTCCTACAAAGGTTGTACCTGTTTATCGGCAGCACTCTCTTCTCAACAACCGCTCAAATTACAGAATTTACACAGCATTGCTGATCTCCAGAATGCAAGGGGTGGGGATCTGATGACACACACTACACAGCATAGAGCAGGGAGCTGAGTATAATCTGAGACCTGAGTGGAGGGAATGGACACCCTCGCTCCCTTTCACAGCCTCAGGAAACATGCACAGCTGAGGTGGAGGTGGGACATCCCTTGGTGTTGGCATAAAAATACTGCAGATGGCAAAGGAATGAAAAAGCAGAGAGAAATCCCACTAGGTGCTTTGGATTAAGGCAAGTACACAATACAGAAGGAATGGTTTCTTCATTTTTTTTATATTTCATGGGTTTACAACCACTTTAAATAAAAGTAGCAGTTCAAAATCTTAAAGCGGAGTTCCACTCACACTGTAAAAAAATAAAAGTCAACAGCTACAAAAACTGTAGCTGCTGACTTTTAAAAAAACAGCCACTTACCTGTCCCTTGATCCCCACAGCCCATTTCATCGGTGTTCGCAGCCCCAGCATCTTTAGTGGGCTCCTGGCTGTGACAGCTCGTGGCTTCACAGCCGGGAGCCCATTGTGCATGCGCGAGTAGCACTGTGCTTTCTGAATGGTCCTGTAGTCTTCTGGGATCTGTCACGTGTCACGGGGGGAGGACAACTTCTGCTTCTGATCATCTAGGAAGTGGGAGCGGGTATTTGCAAATTTTGGGTACCCGTTCCCCCCATGCTCCCCAAAGGTGCCAATCCTTAATGGGGAGCCGGGGACCAGTCTTTAAAGAGGAACTTCCCCTTCTGGGTAGAGCTCTTCTTTAATGAAATGCAATTTTTCTTTCGGGGTCCATAGCTTTTAGTTAAGGCATTAGCACTTGCTTTATGTCCAGCCTTTGTCATTATTGTTTGAATGGTATGACAATTAGGCTGGCCCATGGACATCTCTCCAGGGCATTGCTGTAGGGGCATTGCCTTCATTATCTATAGCTCTGCTACTGGCTTTAAGGAGATGTTTGTTTTCCTTCAAGTAGTTGTGATCATGAGATTAGGCACTCTTCAGTAGTTAGAGGTGATGTGGAACATTGTAAGATCAGAAGTAAGCCCATGTGACCTTTCCTTCCAAACATTGCACAACCCGGCATCATAGCCAGAAATACTTTGGAACAGAATGTGATTGCACCACCTTATTACCAAAGAGTTATGTGAAAAATCTAATAGAGACTCCATATGTCTCCTTTCACATCTTTAAATATTTACTTCAAATATTTGTGGCAGATATAGAAACATTCATACAGCCAAGATACTGTATCTCTACTTTGAATCGTGTCTTTCTGAGCAGGATGTCCGTAGTATTCACAGGCAATGCTGGCAACCAACATCCTACTATCAGATGCTGCAAGGGCTTCTTAGTCATTGGCCAGCGAGATGCTGATTGGGATTATTGCATTTGCATTCATTATACTGTCAATTTCCTTTTAGTCAGTGGCCTATGTTTTCTAATGTAAATGATCATCCAAACACTTGTGGTCTCCGGAACCATGGTGCTAAGGGCTATAGACCCTGAGGCCCTAACCGTAATTCAAATGGCTCAATCAACCCTACCTTTGCCATAAACTTACAATAACCATGTCTCCTCAACCTTCTGGCCCCTTAAGGGGTGTCAGACGCGGTGCAGGGTTTTAGGGTCAGGTGAGTGCCGTGATTCGCTGTCATGGCGGTCACATGAACGGAAAAGGTCCCGATCACAAGAGGAGATTGGGACCTTTCCTTGAGACACTGACACATGTGCTGGGAGCGCACATGGCACGCGCTCTCAGCACATATGTGTTTTCAAATGGTACGCAAATATGCAGCCACTCGGCATCAAGGACCAGCCACCGAGAGGCCACATATTTGCGTACGGTCGGCGTCACGGGGTTAAATTATACTATGGCACTTACACATGCTAACAGTTATCAGTGAAAGCTGGCCCCTGGCCTTTTATTGTCAGATCAACCAGGGGCAGACTGACAACTCATGGGGCCCCCGGGCAATAGGGGATCATGGGGCCCCTGTGTCCTTGCCCAAACTCAAAAAAGCCTATGAAAAAGGTACCACAGGCATCTCATGGGGCCCCCTACTGACCCTGGGCCCTCAGGCAGTGCCCGAGTTTCCAAATGGTCAGTCCGCCCCTGAAATCAACTAACATTTGTATGCCTCTAGTTCTTACATGACCATCATGGCAGACAGCCCCTACTTAAGTATTCTTGGGAAGACTGTTCTGGTAAAAATTGTGAAATGTTGACATTTATAATGAAAATATGACTGATCATGCCAAAAAACTAACTTTTATTTAAGAATGGTGATCATATGAAGCCATTTATTATCACATAGTCGTTTGGTTCCTTAATAAATCATAGTGATGACAGAAATCACCCAAATGGCCATGATCAAAAGCTTACATACACTATAATGTTTGGTTTGGTACAGACAAACAAGGTAATGTATACAGGTTGAAATAACAATTAAAAGTTAATTTCCTACATTCGTGGCTTTTTTCCGTTAGTGTCTGTGCATAAATAGTCAATGAGTTTGTTAGCTCTCACATGGATGCACTGAACAGGCTAGATAATGAGCCATGGGGAGCAGAAAAGAACTGCCAAAAGATGTGTTTAATAAGGTATTGGAACTTTATAAAGATGGAAAAAAATAAAAATATCCAAAGCCTTGAATATGCCAGTCAGTACTTTTAAATCACTTATTAAGAAGGAGAAAATTCAGGGATCTTTTGATCCCAAGCCAAGGTCAAGTAAACCGAGAAAGATTGCAGCCACAACTGCCAAAAGAATTGTTCAGCAAACAAAGAAAAACTAACAGGTAACCTCAGGAAAAATACAGACTGCTCTGGAAAAAGACAGCGTGGTTGTTTTTAAGGAGCACAATAAGACTAGTTGAACAAAATGAGCTGGATGGTCAAGTTGCCAGAAAGAAGCCTTTACTGCGCCAGTGCCACAAAAAAGCCTGGTTACAATATGCTCAACAACACCTTGACACACCTCATAGCTTCTAGCACACTATAATCTGGAGTGATGAGACCAAAATAAAGCTTTATGGTCACAACCATAAGCACTATGTTTCAAGAGGGGTCAACAAGGCCTATAGAAATAAGAATACTATCCCCACTGTGAAACATGGTGGTGGCTCACTGAAGTTTTTTGGGGGGTGTGAGCTCTAAAGGCACAGGGAAACTTGTGAAAATTGATGGCAAGGTGAATGCAGCATGTTATCAGAAAATACTGGGACACAATTTCTATTCTTCTGCATGAATGCTGTGCATGAGAAGCTCTTGGGCTTTCCAGCAAAACAATGACCCTAAGCACAAAGCCAAGCTGACCCTCCAGTGTATACATCAGAAAAGAAGAAGGTTCTGGAGTGGCCATCACAGTCTCCTGACCTAATATCATCAAGTCACTCTGGGGAGATCTCAAATGTGCTGTTCATGCAAGATGAGGAAAGACTTTGCATGACCTGGAGGCATTTTGCCAAGGTGAATGGCCAGCTATACCACCTGCAAGAATTCAGGGCCTCATAGGGAACTATGACAAAGACTGTAAGCTGTCATTGATGCTAAAGGGGGCAATACAGAGTATTAGGACTCTTGAACAGGGGTCATTTTATTTGTTTACTTGTTGCCATCTTTTGATGTATGGTTGTGCCATTCTGTTATGACCTACAGTTGAATTTGAAACCCATAGGCAACCAAAAAAAAATGTGTTTTGCCTGCTCACACGTTTTCTTTAAAAATGGTACATACTGTATATTACCAATTCTCCAAGGGTGTGCAAACTTTTGAGCACAACTATATGCAAGGGCAAAACTCCCAGTCCTGGCCTGTATGGCCAGTATGGCAACTTGCAGACTTGGCAGAATCCATAGGCAGCCTAACATTTTAATAAGTATAATTAAACACAATTTTACTTCAAATAAAAGCAGCACAGGAGATATTTTCCACTCTTTTGAAGTGTAAGAAGACAATGACTTTCCTCAGCCCCTTCTCTGCTTTGAATATGAAACTAGACAACTCAGCAGAGAGAGGCAGGACATTGCCAGTGTTCTGGCCCACCTGAATATATTTTTGCTGTTGTTGTGTGAACCATATCAGGTTGTTTTGATGTATGCTGGCATCTAGTGGTGGTTTAGTGCCACTACAACATATTTACTTTGTGATTTGGTTTCTCCCTCTGTCCTCTTTAGTGTGAGTTAGATTAGGCCAAGGTAGACCCTCCCTGTTTGTTCCATGTTTTCTTAGTCAATGTTAGTTCTTCATAGTGACAGGGCTTTGGAAAGTCATTGTCTTCTTAGACTTCAAAAGACTGGAAAGCATCCTGTGCACTGCAATCTAAAGTAATATGAAGTATAATTGTGTTGGATTCAATGAAAATGGTATTAAACCAAGAACAAAAATGCCATATGTCCATTTATGTAAACAATATTTTAGAATGAATACAAACAAAATACACATGATGGCTTGCAACTGGAGTAGTATTTCTTTGAAAGTAATTAAACAATTTAAAATGCTGAAATTTTCAATTTTATCCATATGAATTGTAACTTATTGCCTTATATTTATCATTGGACTGGAGAGAACTTTTAGGCATAATGTATGGACATATCCCTAGGATGCTCTCAGTTACATGAGCCCCAATGAATTAATAGGTAACAATGATTGGTTAAACCTACAAATGCTTTTTATTCAACACTACTAAGGCCCCTTTCACATCGTTGACTGTCTTTACCATCCTCTGAAAACAATCTGCAGTGAGTTTTTTTGGCTGATTTTTTTTTATATCCAAGGAGGATTTTGTATTGACAAATGGTGCTGCAACCGCAAGCCAAGTGTTTGGCTTTTGGTGGCTGTTTGGTGACACTGACTTTAATGGGTGGGTTTGACAGACCATGCCACTTGTCAAACTTGAAAAACCAAGTTAAATTTGCCATGGCTGCAAAGCATTACAGCCACAACATGCGCATCATCCCCTCTGGCTGCCATGGTAGGTTTTAGGTGGTTGACCAGGAGGTGATAATTCCATGGTTTAATCTCCCTGTTTTTAATTATTTATTTATTTATTTATTTATTTATTACAGGTACTTATCTACCCCTTCAATTTACACAGCGCTTTACATATATGTTGTAGATTCACATTAGTCCCTTCCCTCAAGGAGCTTACAATCTAAGGTCCCTAACTTACATTAATAAATACACGTACTAGGGACAATTTAGACAGGAGACAATTTATGGTCCCTTTGCCACCCATGTGAAAGGGGCCTGATTCTTTTAAAATAACAAATGTAATAATTTATAGGTTGGATGAAGGGTTTAGTTCTATTTATTAGTTTTGACTTTTTATTTTTTATAGAGGTCTATACATAAGAACATAGAGATGGTCAACCGAGGAGGAAAGGAGGACAAAGAAATGTACTCCCTAAAGAGAGAAAGTTCCTCCAAATGAAGGACAGGCGGCAGAGATACTTCTTTTTCTAAATGTGTTGTTTTTTTTTTAAATTTAAAATGAGTTTCTGCTGAACACAAAGACATATCTAATATGATTCTCATACAATTGATAATTAGATTGATGGGTGGAGGTGAGATCAAGACAGATACATGGTGGTGTCCAGGGGTGGACTGACAACTCATGGGGCCCCCGGGCAATAGGGGATCATGGGGCCCCTGTGTCCTTGCCCAAACTCAAAAAAGCCTATGAAAAAGGTACCAGGGGCATCTCATGGGGCCCCCTACTGACCCGGGGCCCTCGGGCAGTGCCCGAGTTTCCAAATGGTCAGTCCACCCCTGGTGGTGTCTAACCTGTCTTGGAGTGTCAATTATCCAACTTCATTTATCTAACACCACAACATCAATGGCGATTTTAGCACTCTTTGCAACTTTATATTGTATGAAAACAAAGTTATTAAAGCTGGTATTCTTGTACTTTAATATTCAGTTTTTTACTTTAGGACTTTAAGTAAGACTTAAGTTCTATGTACATATCCATAGTTCTCTGTGCATGTGTGCTTGACTATCTGTTTTTCATTGGTGTTTAGCTTTGTGCTAACCTCAGCTCAACGACGGAGATTCTGGGATCAAGAATGTGGCTAATTCCACTTTTATGAAATCACACAAATAAAAAAAAAAAAAATCACCACAACATTAACCACATCCAAGTAGACTGGGCTTAACTGATTACTCACAGGATCACAAACATGGTTCGAAGTCATGATCTTGCCCTTGAAATCATCCCAAATAAACATTGCAAGTCACATTTTATCATCTGGATGGACTTGGATTGCGTAATTCTCAGGATATAGCTAGCTAGTGTCACATTCACATAAATCTTTGAAATGCTTAAATGGATGCTATGCACGGATAATCCATAAGTAGTTTTAGAATAACCAGTATTTTGGACCCTATTACAACTGGCAATCTAAAGAGTTGTAAAAAAGCCCCAAGGTCATCTTCTGCATATTTTCTACATTTTTTCAGTATATTCTTCATTCTTTTCTTTGTGGTCCTTCTTCTTAGTGTTAATAAAATACTTTTCTTTATGTTATTGTTTCCTGCTGATTTAAATTCTTTATTTATGACGTCACTAAACAATCAATCACTAAACAATCAATGGTTATACATACAGTATACTCATAACAGATTCCTGAGTTATAGTTTCTGTTACAGTTCATGTAGTAATCTGAACAGCAATAATTAACACAGTACATCTAGTGACTTTTTTTATTTTTTTCACAAACAAACAAATTTTCCCATCACACCTACCAGCTAGCCTTCAAACAAACTAAACTGACCCTGTTTAACAATTCACATTAAAACAGAGGGTTTTGTTGGACACATTTGCAAATATATTGTATATGGAAGCCACAGTGCCCACACCAAAGCTCCTCTGTATAATGCGGTCCTAACTCCTATAATTTTGAGAGTCTCCTAGTGGGAGCATATATAACAATGGATAAATTAAGGGCAGGTTTGCCTGGTGGGAGCTCACTCCTCCTCAATGGCACAGGGACACATCGGACTCCCAATAGGAGCACAATGGCAGCTGAAGGCATCCTAAGTGTCCCCACACCAAATCAGCAAACAAGCTATACAAAATGAGGGCAATTACCCAAAATTTATAACTACAGTAATGTGCACATGGAAGGGCAATGCACATCACAAACAAATAAAAATTTCCTAGCAAATTTACCAGCTAGCCTGCAAACAAACCATGTTTTTGATCAGCCACCACATTTGAATGGGCATTATATTCTGTCCCTGGAGATGTTGGAGAACATTTACTTTGGTTGAGCTTGAGTATAGTGGGAGTATGGGGGTAAAAGGAGTGGGTGGGAGAGGAAGTAACAGGGGGAGGGTGGTGGGTTAGGATTAACTCCCTCAAAGGGTATATCAGGAAAGTGTATCAGGAATGAGATAAAGGCAGCTTTAGGTGGTGGTCTCCATATAAGATCAGCTCACTGGGAGAAGGTGAAGCAGGATTGTTTGGTTGTGTCTTTCCTGGTCTAGAACTAGATATTTGGGACATTACCTGTAGGTAGGTTCTGTGGTTTTGAAGCACTGCAAGAGCATCCAGGTCATTCTGAATTTTTCCTCTGTGTAGCGCAGAGTAGAGGTCACATTTTCCATTTGGAGGATATCATTGATTTTTGAAAACCATAAACATTTTGTGAGCAGACAGTTTTGCTTCCGCAGAAGAAGGAGGCAGGCCTTTGCTGTTAAGGACACTGTATACTTCAAGTGGGTCTGTCTGTCCGGAGGAGAAGGCAAGCTGCGGGAGTTTATGTTCAGGTGAGTTGGTGATGGTGAGTTGTTTCACTGTATTTTCACATCTCAAAATGGCTGTAGATTAGAACAATGCCAAAACGTGCAACACTTTGCTTGTTGAGATACTATGGTGCCAGCAGGTTTTCTACTTTTTCCCATTTCACTGATCTGGTTCACACTGATGTGGTGCGGAATTCGCAGCGTTTTCTGCGCGAATTCCACACCGCATCACAATCGCAGCCCGTGAATGCGTACCGCTGCAGGTGTGTATGTTAAGTTAACAACACCCTGAAATCAGTCCGCAAAACATGGTGTAATGTGCAGAATCGGATCACATAGGTGTGAAATCCCATGCGATCTGATTCTAGTGCGGACCCAAAAAAGGCTCCTGCACCTTTGCAGGATGTGGTGCGGATGTGGTGCGATTTGAGCCATACATCGCACCACACAGAATTTGCATATGATTTGCACAGGAATGCAGTGCGGTTCCTGTGTGAATCACATGTGATGTACTGCATTAGTGTGAACCCAGCCTGAATGTCATAAGTGATCTGTATACAACAGAGATCAGACATGTGTATAATTAAATAGTCAGTTGAATCACCCTAACCAAATTGCACATGCTAGCCATGCACATTGCTGAGCTAACTGAAGGTTTAGAAAAGAAGCATTGCATGCTGGAAGATTTGAAGGCATACATCAATTTAGTAAATAATACCAAAAACAGTAAAAAAAACTATTTTTTGATGTTCCCCAAAACTTACACAATGTTCACTCAAGATTCACACATTTTTTCAATTAAATCTTCAGTAAAAGCTGTTAGAATCTTGGGTGAAAAAAACATGAATAAATAGACCTCAGAAAATGACAAACAAACAGCGAAAGTGTAAAACGGGGCTCTAGTCAAGGCACCACCTTGAGCCATGCTCACTATACTCCTTTATTTTACTGATAACATGGGAAGAACATGGTAAAATAATTCACTTCCCCACTGACGAAATTAGGCCCTGTGACCCCTCTGGTGGTAAGAAACATGAATCCTGTTGCAATATTAGTCATGTGGTCTCTACTGAACATTGGCTGATTCCTTCCGCACAGACTACAAAAAGCAATTGGCTGCTGGAAGCAGAGCACCATGTTATACAGGGAACAAAAGTGTTCCAGTTCTTTTTTCTCCCCGACATGCATTTAATGCAGCAAAACTTTGAGGATAACTCAAGGATGGAACTTCGTAGAGGTGCTTTAATAGAAATCTGTCATGAGTCAAGCCATTTCAAAGCTCCCGTGCTAAAAATGCCTATTGCCTATCTGTCATGTTTACTATATGCTTGTAATACTTTGCATTACTGATCAATTAAGCTGAAAAGGGCTTATATACAGTATGGTTTTCCTGAATACTCTTAGTCGCACAATTGCTCTCATGAGTAAAGCAAATCTGTAGTGGGGGGTGCTGTCAGGTGTAAGTGGCTGTAAATACGACAAGTTCCCCAAGTTCCTGCCCTTATGCCCAAATGATTGCACCTTATTGTAGAGTCAAAGCTTGCCCTTCCCTTACTGCTTCCTGTATTCCTATCCACCAGTGGAGCGACCCACCAAAGTGATGGGCCAATAGGAATGAGTGGGGACTGGAAAGAATAGCAAGCATCACTACTTATAATGGCACTCTGCCCATAAGAATGGTCCAGTACTTGGGTATAGCAATGAAGATTTTGGGGCTTCTGAAAGTACTCTACTAGCCAAAAGCTTTAGAAAACACCAGTATTTATTGAAATTTAAATAGTTTAAATGCAATGAATATTGGACTGACTTTGCCTGTGAATTTATTACTGCCTGTGATGCTTTATTGAAATCTGAGTGTTTTTAATCTTTATTAAATTGGAAGCATTTTAACTTACTACACTATGAAAGTTTCTTTTTCCCTATAATCCTATGGATAATATTATGGATTGAATTGATGGAGAGATTTGCTCACTGTCCAATGGCATCCCGGTGTTGAGCCTATAAAAACGCAGGTGACCATCCTTGAAAAGGTGGTCAGATCATTTGGTAAGGTCCATTTGCATACACTGTGGTGTCTAGTAGAAGTTTGGGTATAGCAATGAAGATTTGGGTGCTCCAGAATGTATTCTACTAGGTAAAAGCTTTAGAAAACACCAGTATTTATTGAAATTTAAGTAGTTTAAATGCAATGAATATTGGACTGACTGTGCCTGTGAATTTATCACTGCCTGTGACACTTTATTGAAATGTGAGTATTTTTAATCTTTATTAAATTGGAAGAATTTTAACTTACTACACTATGAGAGTCTCTTTTTCCTTATTATTCTATGGATAATATTATGGATTGAATTGATGGAGAGATTTGCTCACTGTCCAATGGCATCCCAGTGTTGAGCCTATAAAAACGCATGTGACCACCCTTGAAAAGGTGGTCAGATCATTTGGTAAGGTCCATTTGCATACACTGTGGTGTCTGGTGGAAGTTGTTTTCCTTCTTCATTCAGTGGAAGATTTGTTGTGGAGCCTCCTATTCACCCCTACTGCACTTATTTTTGCTCATCATTATTTCTTTCACAAACATTGGTGTTGG
Source organism: Staurois parvus (assembly GCF_062004578.1). NCBI lineage: Eukaryota > Metazoa > Chordata > Amphibia > Anura > Ranidae > Staurois > Staurois parvus. The sequence continues at coordinate 93,621 of NW_028318327.1, forward strand.
ACATTGAAATACTTTTTTGAAATTCACTATATTTAAATGTGACGTTTTTGCACAAAATTTCTCTTTTATGATTTTGTCACCATGTAACGAATGATATTTTAGCACTGCACTTTTGGTATAGTATTGATTTGGGGTTGGTTTCATAATCCTTAGTGCTAGCAGCTTTTTTCTTTTAACCTAAGTGCCGTGTTCTATACACTTTATTAAGTCCAATGCATAACATGAAGTGGTAGAAATGGTACAGCAGTAAACTGATAGAGCTTGCAAAAAGGAACATTTCCAGCAGTCACACAGCAAGGATAGCCATGGAATGTGGACAGAGCTACTGAGGGGCAAATTTATAAAGGACAACGATACTAGAACTACAGTTGTCTTTTAAGTATTAGAATGTGCTATGGTGTAAAGGGTGTTAGGGATACGTTTTTATTAAACAATGGCAAGCTACAATACACACACCTCATTTTAAAAACTGCTGGTGCCTGATTCCCGGCAACAAGAACAAATATTTTAGGTTTTTGCCACACAAAAATGAAATATTGGCAGTCAGTCTATCTGTAGCTTATTCAGAAAGCAAAAGGCAGAGTTCCAAATGAACATAAGGGAGCAAGATAGAAAAAAAAGCAGCAATAAAGAAATATTAGTGTCATCCTTACAGAAAGATTACCCAAAGGAACAGTTACCATTTTCAAAGGGGCCCAGAATGACATAAAAAAATCAGATGCCCCTTTCAGTATTTTGCTACTTTACATAAAGTTTACATTATCTTAATCAAATTTTATATAAGATCATTTTATAAATAATATTTCCTATTTGTGAGTAAACAAGCCCCCTTTTTACTGACTTTTTATTGACTGTACACGAATGTAATCCTAAACACTCAATGTGTGAATTCTATTGGAACATGCAACGAGTCAGTGAGTATTCCTACTCATAATTTTTAATAACCAGCAGTTGTTTCTACGTAAGTACACCCTGACTATGGAAAATATAGTTCATTGACCTTTTCATTCCTTGGGGCACAGTCAATCCAAATGCAAATAATACAAGCATTCTATGGTAATATAAAGAATAAAGCAGTTGCCAAGATGCAAATTAAATTGAGGAAATGCATCGGAAGCAACAGCTCCGATCAGTTTCATATTAATGTATACTTGCATTGAACAATGGTAGAATTAATTATGTAATGAGGAAAGATTAGCTGTGTCGAGGAAGTTAAAAACCTTAAATATCATTCTGAACAGCTTTGCAAACTGCCAGCCAAAACCAAGGAAACAAAAAATAAAATAAAAAAATAAATAAAATAAAAATGGAAATAGCATATGCAAAAAAATAAACCACCCAGTTTCTCTTTTCTTTTTTATCAGCTGCCATTTCTAAATTTTACTTTAATGGTATTCAATCTCATTTATTCTAATAACAGATCTTTTTTGTAGAAAATTCTTACTTTTATATGGGTTTAGCCTACTGTAAAGTGCTGCATACTGGTCATTCTTTGTCTGCTTTTTTTTTGGATATGAAAATGGTGATGCCAAAAATTTCATGTTACACTTCAAGACCCAGCCAGATTGTAATGGAGTAGACAGCAGAGCAGAGGAAAAAAAATGATTCGACCTCTTGTGATTGGACAGGCTTCCCTGTGTTTTGCTTCTGCGGGCTACTTAATAGAAGTGACTTGCATGGATGACATTTTAGAAATATTTTTACAATAACCAATTAATTTTCATTTATATATTTTCTTTTTGTCTCTAATGGAATAAGGCAGATGTATGCCAAGTAAAATTAGAGTGCATTAGTACATTTATTTTCAATGAATTGTGCTCATGTTTTCTCTCCAACAGGACCATAGAAGGATATTGGATTTTACAAGAAAGTAACTGATTGTCATTTGTAGTTTAAGCTGGGCTGGATATTATCCAAAAGCAAATGTTGGGAAGGTCCTGCATTTGGCAAGCCTTGACAGAGCTTTCTGTGTAAATTATAAATTTAATTACCTTGTGCAATATGGAAAGTAGTGCAAATGTTTACAAAATAAGGACACTTTTTGTCATGTGTTTGAAAAGTTTTTTTGCAAATGAAATCATATTTAAACCCAAGAACAAAGCTGTAGTTTTTTTTCAGTTTATTTTACTTACTGGATCCTTCAAGTAGAACACTTTTTGTCCTAATGTGACAGTAATGTATGAATGAGCAGTGATGTCAATGTAGGACAGGACTACAGAACCCCTCTCCTTCTCTCCATAACACGGTGGGGTTCTGTAGTCCATGGAAAAAAGTAGGAACAATGCTAACTGAAAGCAAAGCATGTTATCAGCTCCCAAGATTTATGTCAAAATCAACTAGTATTTTTTTGCACGTCTTGAATAGTTATAACAAAAAACTTTCAATGGTATATGTCAGGGGTCTTCAAACTTTGTAAACAAAGGACCAGTTTACTGTCCTTTAGCCTATTGGGGGACCGGACTGTGTGAGTGGAAACTGTCCCTGCATCAGCGGGAGTAAACAATGCCCGATCATTGGTTCTAACAGGAGAAATAGTGTTCCATTGTTGGTTTTAGAAGGTGGAATGTTGCCCTGTAATTGGTATCAATGGGAGGAATAGTGCTCCATTGTTGATTTTAGCAAGAGAAAAAGTTCCCCATGGTTGGTATTAATAGGAGGAATAGTGTCCTACTGACTGTGTCAGTGGGAAGAATAGTGCCCCATTAATGGTGTCATTGGAGGAATGGTGCCTCATCATTGGTGTCAGTTGGAGGAATAATGTCCCAAGGGCCAGGTAGAGGCAAGCAAAGGGCCGCATTTGGTTCCCAGGCTGCAGTTTGGAGACTACTGGTATATTTAATAGACCTAAAGGGAGAAAAAAAAGTAGTGTATTGTTAGGGTTTGCATACCATTTAAGTATTTAGCCCTTGGCCTGCAAACAGGCCCCAACTGCATCATTTTCCATTGAACTTTAGGAACATAGAATGTTTTACTCTGCTTTTCTTTCCATTTTTTTTAAGGACTTTAGAGTACAGCCACAGAAGAGATTTTTAGGAACTTAGTGGTGTTACTAAGTATCTCTAGAGAATATTGGTTAGGGCTGTGCTGGTAATTTATGGTAGCTCACCCATGCTAATACAATCCCATGAGAATGATCTCTTTATGTATATTACAGTACTTTTACTGGAAACTTTTGTTATTCTCTAGAAGATTATTGGGCAAATTTCTTCATTCAAGTATACCATTGTAAGATTTACAGTGTCTTATTAGATGTATCCCCTAATAGTTGACCAACAATCTCCTACATAAAAGAGTAAAAGAGAATGATATTCAGTGTCTCAATTAAAAATTGTCTGTGTTGTAGTTTGTTGCTACACAAATGGAATAAATGGCTCCCTATAGTGTAAAATACTCAAATACTATCTACTCACACAAAATGGCATAATGCTCCAAATGGGTGCAATTAACTACTACTACATGCTGCTTTTGCAACTTACACCATAGGGAGTAATTTATTCTATCTGTGCAGTGACTGATTGCTGCTTCAACTGTTTAATTTCTAGTGATGGTTAGCTGTTTGAATCAACTATTAAAACGTTGCCTGTGTAGCATTAGTATGTGGGAATTTATGGATTCAGCAAGTAGTTATGTGGAAGGTTCAGAAGTGGAGCTTTCCTCTAAGGGACCAGGGGCGGACTGACCATTTGGAAACTTGGGCACTGCCCGAGGGCCCGAGGTCAGTAGGGGGCCCCATGAGATGCCCCTGGTACCTTTTTTATAGGCTTTTTTGAGTTTGGGCAAGGACACAGGGGCCCCATGATCCCCTATTGCCCAGGGGCCCCATGAGTTGTCAGTCTGCCCCTGTAAGGGACAAATACCCTGGTGTTCTTTTTAACTTCAGTGAAACCCAGTCTGTCTTCTTGGCCCTGTCTACTTGGATGGTGAAATGTAAAGTCTTGGCTGAATCTATGTATCCAAACAAGGTGGACTTTATAGGAGTTTCCCATTGATATTACTGCCTCAGAAAAAGCATGAGGCTGTTTCTCTTAACATTGGCTTCATCATAACCCTGCTTCCTTCTTAGAAGGGCAAGAAGACAGATCAGACTTAAAACGGAACTTTAGTGTTACTCCCACCCCCAACACTTATAATAAGTCCTCCCTCTCTGGAAACTGTTTACTCTGAATTCTCTGCAAACTTGCACCTTGTAAAGCTGCAGCAGCTATCTGGGCTCTCCTCCATTTCTTGACTGAACGACCTCCATCATTCACCAATCACTTCTCCACCTGATCCCTATTGCTGTTGCTGACCTTGGTTCATATCCAGACAACACCTTTTACCTGCTGTCTTGGTATCTCAGTTGCTTGTCTGTTATTGTACCTGGCCTCTACTTTGACCTTTCTCCTGCTTCTGACTTTGTACCTGTGTTGCTCTACTGTTGCTAACTTGGTTAGTCCTGACTACAACTCTTTTCTTTGTACCTACAAATTTGTGTGCCACCTTGTGTATCAACCTCCTGTGCAGACATGGTTCAAGCATTCTTAGATTGTAAGCTCCGAGGAGCAGGGCCCTCCTATCCCTCTTGTATTGAACTGTATTGTTGCTGTATTGTCTCCCATTATATTGTAAAGCGCTGAGCAAACTGTTGGCGCTATATCAATCTTGAATAATAATAATTCTCAGCAGCACCTAGACTGTCTTTTGATCTTCAGCTCTTTCTGGACCCATTTCAGGTATCTATGCCACTCCTTGTCCTGCTACAATTTCTCCCTGACTCCTGGGGCACCAGAAAGGAAACGTAAGGGAAATGTTGGGGAAGCCCTCTTGTCAACTCAACCTCTAGCAGGTATGTGACCCCCCCCCCCCCCCCAAATTCTTCTCCCACTCTTTTTTATTCACATACTGCAAAACTGTGAACTCCACAGGGTCTAAACTGTACCCCTCTCTCTGTTTACAGATAATGAACATTGAGATGTGGAAGTTTTTGTTTTTTATTTGAAACAACCCTCCTGTAATCACCATGTTTGGCTTTCCTGATAATAACATGATTAGGGATGGACATTCAATGTGAAAGCTGTGGTTCTCATTGTCATAGATTAATGCTCTCTCAGCACAGGACACCTTGTTAGGTGTGTAGTGTTAATCTATAGATAAACTCCAGTCTAAGCAAACAATATTCTAAACTGTTAAATTGCAAATGAGCATGTCTGATGCCATGTTCATGCCCATCATTAAAGGACAACTTCACCATTGGCTAAGTTATCATGGAATAAATCCACCTACTCCACTGAGTGCAGCATAGCTAGAAAAATACTTAGCTTTTTCCCCGATCCAGCAATCTTTCCTTTGACAAGGTTCCAGCTGGCTCCTTTTCATACTGCACATGCTGTATGCATAGTGGCCCTCTTTTCTAAGGGTAAGCCATAGGAATGCTGGAGGCTGCCATGAGCACTGCTTACCTATAGGAATGGAGAAAGGGAGTACATGTATAATGAAAAGAGGAGCCATACAGGATCTTGTAGAAGGAGGGATCTCTAGATTTAGGCTGCAGGTAAGTATAATCCCAGATAGGCTGCCTTGAGGGGGAGTGTGAATTTGTTAAAGGACGAAATGAAGATGTCCTTTATTACTTACATAGAGAGGGTCCCATTTTTTTATTTATCTACTTGAATAATAACTACTTGGGGCAGGGAAATATCATAATTTTTATTTTTTACATAAAGGGTTGTACCAAAATGACATTGTTTCTTACAATGTCCACTTGAGGCATGGAAAACCAAAAAATGCGGTTGTTTTAACTTACAAGGTAATTGATTTTCTGAAATTACACTGGGGTTATGTTATGTGAATAGTTTAGATTCTAACAGTGCTCAGCAGAGCATTTGAATAGATTATTCTTCTGAATTACCAATTGACACTCTTTTAGCAGTTCAAGCATAGAAATGTTGTGTTCACTGTGGTTATGGATAGAACACTGATGCTGGTTTTCCATGATCTGTCAGATTTCTTGAACAGAACATCAGTCATCTGTAATAGCCATCATTTCAACTCCAAACATTTCACATGTCTAAGTCTCAGTGTGTCTCCCATGATAGAACCCTGTTCCTGACATCTGTCAATTACAATTTTATTTCCTACTAATAATATGAGTCTTCAGTTCCATTATAATTGTATAATTGGAGAGATTGATGGAGGAGAAGGGTGGAATTGGGTTTCCACCATAACATATCACCTGCAAGGCTTGCTTCAAATTTATAGCTGAGCAAAGGAAGCCAGAGGCTCAATTAAATCATTTAAGAATTTTGCCTCATAAGGGGAAAAAGAAATTCCTTCCTAACCCCATAATAGCCATAGGATTTTCTCCTGGATCCATTGGCTTCCTACACTTAAATTAATTGGCATGAATTAAGAGCCTTCTCTGTGTCCTCGGACACACACACTACCACCTGCTACAGCCCAAAACTCCACATCCTGGACAATCAGTGACGCAATCAGGGATTCAGGGACAATAATAAAACGATTTTGCAGGTGGGTTCATACTTAGCAATAGGGTCTAGTGGTATTACATGTTAGGAGTAAAAGCACTTTTTAATTTCTAAGGTCAGATTGTGTGATGGTGTTGTTAATTCTCCCTTACAACAGAGAAAAGAACCCTGGGAGGTCAGTATTCATTTTAAGGGCTAGGAAAAGAACCTACAACTGGATTTCAACTGCTCACAGGCTGTAGGGAAATCTGTTATTTATTAATACACAGCTTATTGAGGTTGAGAGCTTATAAAACTATAGTTTAATGTTACCTGCGAAAAAATATAGCCTTCCATTGTTGACTTAACTGAGCGTTAAGATAATCAACTGGGTTAAAGTCTCATGAAATTACCAAAGCTACAGACATATCAGGCTTCTAGCATATTTAAATGCAGGTTAAAAAAAAGGCAGCCTACATGTTTCTCTTAGTATAGGTTTCCTCTGCTGTCTTGTTAGAATTATTTTTAATACAGTATCTTCTGCTGGTTTCAGTGATGGAAGTGGTACACATTTGTCATTTTGCTTTATCATAGGAAAGAGCTTAAATTCTCAGCTAAGCAAATGTGCCAAGACCTTCTCCATCAAATCAACCTCCCTCAGCTATAATGTATTTCTTTATTCACAACTCAATATCATAACTATTTGAAAAACAACAGTGATGGGTCAAACACGCCCGTGTTCGGTTCGTGGTCAAACCTTTGAAAATAATGAATGTTTGACTGCGAACTTCAAACTCAGTGCAAGACTATGGGATTTGTAAATTCAAAAGTGCTCATTTTGAGGGCTTATATGCAAGTTATTGGTCATAAATGGGTATGAAGACTCACGTACTACCCTGCGGGACATGAATCACAGAACATTTTTTTTTAAAGAGTACCGTTTTTAAAGTGGGCAGTCATTTTTCATTTCTTAAAGTAAAAAAAAAAATTAAAATAAAAATTCCTTTAAATATCATGCCTGGGGGGTCCCCTTAAACTAACTGCAAAGTTGCACATCTGTACAATGTATGGAACCTGCTTAAGAAGGACTAACATTTAGGTCTGGTAGAAAGGTTAGGAGAGACCCCACAGTAAAAAAAAAAAAGTAGTGAGGTTCCCCCTAAAAGCCTTACCAGGCCCTTTAGGCATGGTGGGACTAAGGGGAACCTTACCCCCTAAAAATGGGGGAAAAAGAGCATGGGATCCCCCTGAAGTTCCAAACACAGGCCTGGCAGGGCAAGATAGGTGGAGGGGGGCGAGCGATCGCCCTCCCCCTCCCTCTCCCTGCAGCTTACCAGGCCATGTGCCCTTGGCATTATGATGGTGTCCCCATAGCAATGATGACAAGGGGCTCTTCCCCACAACCCTGGCGCAATGGTTGTGGGGGTCTGCGGGCAGGGTGGCTCATTAGCATCAGGGTACCCCTTTAACCACTTACCTACCGTGCACTGTCACCCCCTTTCTGCCCAGGCCAAATTTCAGCTGTCACACTTTGAATGACAATTGCGTGGTCATGCAACACTGTACCCAAACCAGATATCATTACCATTTTTTTGAGACAGATAGAGCTTTCTTTTGGTGATGTTTATTCACCACTGGGTTTTTTTTATTTTTTGCTAAACAAACTGAAAAAGTATTCCATCGTCAATCATGGCGCCCAGAGTAGACATAATGAAACCGACTCTCTGAAATAAAAAAAAAATCAACACCTGCCGACCCGTCTGCACCCGCCAAGCACTTGCCACAATCTGACATTTTCCTCTCAGATGTAAACAAATGGGCAGAGCTGGCAGTGACGTCACCTCTAGGTCTCCCAAATTGTGCTGTGATTGGCCAAAGCATTGCACCTGATCTGTGACCTGTGTTAGAGCTCAGTGCATTGTGGGGTGCAGCGTACGAACAGCCTGCCGAATGCCCTCACTGTTTGTGTGTTCACATGATGTCGACTAACGTTTGACTCAAACATCAAGCCCATCCCTAAAAAACAAGATGTAACAACTCAAAGTGCTGCCCCCTATAGAAAAAGAAATACTTGTATAATTCATATACATTCATTGCCAAACCAATATCCAAAATAATGTTTGTATTGAAGTTCAAACAATAGTGCAGTCTATGGTGAAGTTGTGCAATGCTCTTCCAAAAGATAAGTGCTGAAATCATGGTGCCTTGCTCCCCTCCTGTGTCCGCACACTCAGCAACAGTTGTGGGCTCTTACATGGAATGTAAAGAGTCTAATGCGTATATATTGTGCTTCTCTTCAGGTTGCTGGGACTTGCATTCCCCTTGGTCAATCGTTCCTTCTCTGCATTGACAGGATTCAGAAGGCTGGTATGCTTTTACATGAAAAAGGAATGGCAAGAGGGTCCCACATAGCATGATTCCGGTTTTATTAACGGAACATAAAAAATGATTGTACTTACGTAACAATCACTCAGAAAAGCACAAAACGCCAGACCGGCATTCACACACTGGCGTGTGTTCCACCGGCCGGATGTGACATAATTGCTTGTCTTTACTAATACGTTTCAGTCCTCCCACAGGGCGCCTTTTGAGGCTTTTTTTTATACATAGTAATTATCATACCTTTGTCATCAATATGATCTGCAAAACAAATTATTAATGATCATCTTATTATTAATGATTTCCAAACTATATTCAGTGTTCCTGGTGTTGCAGCAATAAAATACAGAAAAGTGATGCTATCCACATGGAAGGAAAATATACCGTATTTTTCGCTCCATAAGACGCACCTGACCATAAGACGCATCTAGGTTTTAGAGGCAGAAAACAGGAAAAAAAAATTCTGAACTAATGGACTGCAGACATAGTACAGGAGATGACCAGAGACTGTGGACACAGTACAGGGATGACCAGAGACTGCGGACACAGTACAGGGATGACCAGAGACTGCGGACACAGTACAGGAGATGACCAGAGACTGCGGACACAGTACAGGAGATGACCAGAGACTGCGGACAGCACAGGGATGACCAGAGACTGCGGACAGCACAGGGATGACCAGAGACTGCGGACAGCACAGGGATGACCAGAGACTGCGGACAGTACAGGGATGACCAGAGACTGTGGATAGTACAGGGGATGACTGCTGACCTTTGGGGAGGGGGGCGGGTACCTGAATTTGACAGATACCCGCTCCCACTTCCGCGTAGTTGTTCTTTCATCTTACCTGTTCCTCTATCCATCCGCGCGCTGTCTTCCCGGCTTCTGTAATGGCGCTCGGCATGACAGCCGGGTGCCCAGTGCGCATGAGCGAGAAGCACTTGCGCTTTGTGATTGGTCCGGCGGCTTCTGGGATCTGTCATGTGTCCCAGGTGCCGCCTTATCATTTACAAAAAGCACCGCTTCTTGCGCATGCGCACTTGGCACCCGGCTGTCATGCCCACACTACAGAAGCCGGGAAGACCGCGCCGCTGGATAGAGGAACGGGTAAGATGAAAGAACAACTCCACGGAAGTGGGAGCGGGTACCTGTCAAATTCAGGTACCCGCTCCCCCTCCCTCCCCAAAGGTCAGCAGTCATCTCTATAAGGTCCCGCTGTAGAGCTGAGCGGCCGGCCCGGTATTCTGACATGGCGGCAGTGGAAATATCGGACCGGCCGCTCCATATTTGCTCCATAAGACGCACTGACAATTTCCCCCCTTTTTTGGGGGGAAAAAGTGCGTCTTATGGAGCGAAAAATACGGTACTTGAAATATATTTTAAAAAGATTCTTCCCAAATATATTGCCATATATTTGAACAGCTGCAATTTTGCCCATATTCAATATATTTTTTAAAAAATTATATATATATATATTTACATACAGTTGTGTTCAAAATAATAGCAGTGTGTTGAAAAAAGTGAATAAAGCTCAAAATCCTTCTAATAGCTTTTATTTCCATACACACAAATGCATTGGGAACGCTACACATTCTATTCCAAATCAAAACATGAATAAAAATATATAAAATTTGTGTTATTTCTCTAAAAAATGGAAGAAAAGTGAATATTAGACTGTTCAAAAAAATAGCAGTGTTTGTATTCTTCTTTACAAACTCAAACATTCACTATATAAACTGAAAAATGTTTGAAGATTTTGCTTTCCTTTGAATCACTTAATTAATATTTAGGTGTCCATTTATGACACACAGAATAGCTGAGATTCAGAGGATCACAGCTATTCTCTGGTCATTCACAGTTTATAACACCCAGGAGAATATGTTCAGCCCTTCTCTGGAGATCTGTGTTCTCCCTCCAGATTCTCCAGCCCAGAGCTGGAGAATCGGAGGGACCGAAAACTAAGCAGAGATAATTTACCTCTGCTTAGTAAACTGATCTTTTACTGTAATCTCGCGAGATTATAGTAAAATCAGCCGTTTTCCAGAGTTTGTAGACCGTTCTCCAGCGTTTGGAGATCGTTCTCCCTTCGTTCGGAGAACTGCTTCATAAACTGCATTCACAGGAGAACTGTGTTCTCTGAGAATGCCGGAGAACTGAGCAGCGATCTATTACCGCTGGTTCATAAACGAACACCTTAGTTGTAGTCGCACTGTTTCTGAGAACTGCTGTACATCTGTGTTGCATGGAGTCAACCAATTTCTGGCACCTGTGAACAGGTATTCCAGCCCAGGATGATTGGACTACATTCCACAGTTCTTCTCTATTTCTTGGTTTTTCCTCAGAAACTGCATTTTTGATGTCACCCCACAAGTTTTCTATTGGATTAAGAACCGGGGATTGGGCTGGCCACTCCATAACGTCAATCTTGTTGGTCTGGAACCAAGATGTTGCACGTTTACTGGTGTGTTTGGGGTCGTTGTCTTGTTGGAACACCCATTTCAAGGGCATTTCCTCTTCAGCATAAGGCAGCATGACCTCTTCAAGTATTCTGATGTATTCAAACTGATCCATGATCCCTGGTATGAGATAAATAGGCCCAACACCGTAGTATGAGAAACATCCCCATATCATGATGCTTGCGCAACCATGCTTCACTGTCTTCACAGTGTACTGTGGCTTGAATTCAGTGTTTGGGGGTCGTCTGACAAACTGTCTCCGCCCACTAGACCCAAAAGTCAATGTGCTCTTTGGCAAATTGTAACCTCTTCAGCACGTCTTTTTTTCAACAGTGGGACTTTGCGGGGGCTTCTTGCAAATAGCTTGGCTTCACATAGGCGTCTTCTAATTGTAACAGTACAGGTAACTTTACACCTTCTTTGATCTTCCTGGAGCTGATTGTTGGCTGAGTCCTTGCCATTTTGGCTATTCTTCTATCCATTCGAATGGTAGTTTTTCGCTTTCTTCCACGTCTTTCAGGTTTTGGTTGCCATTTTAAAGCATTTGCGATCATTTTAGCTGAGCAGCCTATCATTTTCTGCACTTCTTTATATGTTTTCCCCTCTCCAATCAATTTTTTAATCAAGGTATGCTGTTCTTCTGAACAATGTCTGGAACAACCCATTTTCCTCAGAATTTCAGAGAGAAATGCACTGTAACCAGCATTATAACATTTGCTGCCTTCCTTCCCTAAATAAGGGCAATAATTGCCACCTGTTTTTCAAAGAATGAATGACCTCACTAATAAAACTCCACACTGCTATTATTTTGAACATGCCCCTTTCAATTAGTGATTCAATTACACAGAATCAGCAGCATGCATGTCATGACTGTTGGGTCTGTTGGATTTCTATTACTCTACTACACCTGCTAGTAAATTATTTTCCATGTAGAAATATAATTTCTACCAAAAACAGTGATTGATCAGGTTAGTGATATCTGACTGCTATTATTTTGAACACAACTGTATATATAACCATTGCAGGATCTCCTGTTTTCTAGCTCCTTTGTCTCCTCCTCCCATGCTCATCTCCAGGACTTCTCCAGAGCTTCTCCCATCCTCTGGAACTTTCTACCCCAATTTATCAGACTATTGCCTACTCTTCTCACTTTTAGGCGATCTCTGAAAACCTATCTCTTCAGGGAAGCCTATCCTGCCCTCAGCTAACAATGGAATCTTCTACTCTTCCAACCAGTCCATCCCCCACAGTTACTACCTTTTGTACTACTAGCCCCTCCCTCCTAGATTGTAAGCTCCGAGGAGCAGGGCCCTCCTATCCCTCTTGTATTGAATTGTACTGTTGCTGTATTGTCTCCCGTTATATTGTAAAGTGCTGAGCAAACTGTTGGCGCTATATAAATCCTGTATAATAATAATTATATATATATATATATAAACTGCATGTTGAAATGCATTTTTATTACAAAATATATGAAAAATATTTTTAAAAACACATTTCAAATATACTGTGTCTTTAAAAATACAAATTTACATTTTTGGAATGCATTTACATATATATGTAAAAATATATGTTAAAATTACTTTTTTATATGTTAAAAAAAATCTGAAGAATGTATTTAAAAAATATATATTTTTAAAATCGTTAAAATAACGCAGCGACGTAATGCAAAAATGGCCTGGTCAGGAAGGGGGGTAAATCTTCTGGAGGGCAAGTGGCTAAAAAGGTTCTTAACTCAAATGATAAGACCACAATTCTACTACTTTACAAAACTTGTGTTTGGCCACAACTTGCGTATACTGTCCTGTTCTGTTCACCAGTACTCAGGAGGGATGTGCTGGAAATGGAGAGAGTCCAGCGAAGGGCAACGCATCTAATACGGTGACTGGAGGACCTCAGTTATGAGGAATGACTATAAATATTAAACTTATTTTCTCTGGCAAAGAGATGCTTAAGAGGATATATGATCACAATATACAAATCATTAAATGGTGACTCTAGCATTTGGAGGAAACTATTTAACCGAAGGTCTCTAAAGAGGACACATGGCTACACACTGAAGTTGGACGAGAAGTGGTTCAGTCTTAAACTGTGTAAGGGGTTCTTTACTGTTAGAGCGTTAACGATGTAGAACTCCCTTCCTCAGTTGGTAGTGTCCGCAAGGAGTGTAGATAAATTAAAAAAACATTTAGATGTGTTTCTTAGAGTAAACAATGTACAGGGATATTGGAAATGGTAGTGACACTTAAACACTAAGGTTGAACTGGATGGACTGAAGTCTTTATTCAGCCTTACCAACTATGTAACTATGTACAGTAATTATTTCTATGAGTTTCTCAAGGGGATCCTGACACACCAATTGCTATTCTTATTGCATGCTTTTTTTACTCTCTCTATATTCTTATTTTATGTTAAAGTTTGCATTTGGTTTTAGGATTCTTTTAAAATGTTTTTGTTTTTTTATTTAAATAATAAAAAAAAAATCTCCTGTAAAGGTGACTTTTTTTTTTAGTACGCCAATGCAGAAAATCAATGATGGTGGGATGCAATGTAAAAAAGGCAAGCAGTGTAGCTGTGGGCTGGTAACCGTATATATGCTTTTGGTGGTGGTAAGGAGGATCACTAAGGGTTCTGAAAGGGGCACACCAGCTAGATGGAAATGTGGGAAAATGTGTAAAGGTTTCTGGATTCTGTGAAAGTACAGAACCTAGGATTTGTCCAAAAGCGCGTATGGTTAAATTTGCTAAAGATCAATCTGTCCAGTACCCTGGTCTGCTAATGTAGAATAAGATTTCAGAACTTGTAATATATTGTAGTTTACCAATCCTTAAATGTTTGGTGTGGTAAAGGAAGTTAAAAAATAGTTTGTGGCCGGATCAACAAGTGAAAATAAAATTAAAAAAGCCTAAAAAAGAAATCTAATGCAGCCACCACATCTAAGAATTTAGTAAGCTGTAATAAAATACATTTCTTTTTATGTTTAATATCACTTTAAGTAGAAAGCTTTATTCGCCTTAGTTTTTCGAGTCATTTGCAATAGCCAAGTGTCATTATTATATTGATATGTATATCTTTATATTATTATTATTATATAATAACTTTTAGAAATAGTAGAACAAATCCCAACATTTTAAGATATATATTCACTTCTAGGTTATTACTAATAATTATTTTAATTTAGTTTTTATTTGACCATCAGACAAATTACAAAATAATCTCTATATTTTTCATAGCTCTGATGAAGGGAGAGTTTTGTGACCCTAGAAACGTGCACTTTCTCTATGGCATTTTATGGTGTAATAAACACAGCAGGATATCAGTATCACTGGTGTGGTGCTCTTGTTTCTCTCAATTCCCTACACTAAAGAAGAGACAGACTGAATTTGATTAGTTGTTATGATCAATGCCTTCACTTTCATATTCTTCAACAGTTTATAAATGGACCTCAGTTCAGTTTTCGGCCATGATGAAGTAGTAAATTGCTGTACAATGTTGACCATAGATTAAAATGGAAAGTTTTAGTTGAAGAGATATCATTTCATGGCAAGCTAAAGTGTGATGGAAAAGCTTGCACCTTTGATAACTCAAATTAATAAAAAAAGGGTATTACCTAAATTCCAAACTTCATACAGACAGCATGGACTAACACATCTCTCCTTACTAGATGTGGAGCATAACTAGGCTCCATAATCCATAAATGCCATAGTGTAATACTGGATATAGCTATGAATATATAGAAAATGTCAAGGACAGTTTGCAGCTCTGATGCATTATACATTACATTAATATGTGTGTTTGTCTTCAATGTTTGTTTTATTCCAGTTTAATTGTTGCAATGTGAATTATAATTTGAAAAATTACAAGAGGAAATGGCATTAATCCATGTAAATGTAGAAAGCTCTATTCAAACATTCTAGGGATTAGAATGCTTGTAGATGATTTTCATAAGGGCAGTGTTTCAAGTGCAAACATTTTCCGAGCAATCATTCCTGATACAAGCAGACAGACAAGTCATTGTTCTAGCACAGACAGCTGCCTAATTCACAGGTATCATCCGGCAATAATGGTCAATTTCCTCTTCTGATTGAAAATTAAATACATGGCACGACAAGAAAAATAGGACTTCATCTTTAAAGTATTAGAAGACAAGTGGAATTAACTGCGCACACATATGTGCACGCATGCATGTGTTGGCTGCTGATTATCACTGAAATTTTTTTTAATATTATGAACTTGAACTAATGAGCTATTCCTTGAATGTAGAAATTGATTTGTGATGTTTGCAATGAACCAAAGATTATGCTCAGATGGAATTTTAAAAAGATTTTGCACCCTAGCAAGGCTGTTTGCATATTCTAACAATTTTTGTGGCAATACTGCTATAAATGCTAGAATGATCTTTTTCTTTCTTTCTTTCTTTCTTTCTTTCTTTCTTTCTTTCTTTCTTTCTTTCTTTCTTTCTTTCTTTCCTAAAGCATGTTCATTCAGAATCCCGTGCACTTCTGCATAGAAGACAATCAGCTAACAGGTTATATTGCTAAAGTTTAATTGAACAAGCTGAGGTTAGAAGCTGATTGGCTACCGTGCACAGGTTTATACGATCCTGAATGGACCAGCTTTAGTAAATAAACCCCACAGTTTCAAGCACACTTACAACACAGGTTCAGTCTAGGGGATGTCTTTTGTGAACTTTATTTTCAGAAAGCTTGAATAGGAGTTGATTTGAGGGTTCAGGCTGTTTGCATATTCTAACAATTTTTGTGGCAATACTGCTATAAATGCTAGAATGATCTTTTTCTTTCTTTCTTTCTTTCTTTCTTTCTTTCTTTCTTTCTTTCTTTCTTTCTTTCTTTCTTTCTCTTTCTTTCTTTCTTTCTTTCTTTCTTTCTTTCTTTCTTTCTTTCTTCTTTTTCCCTTTCCTTTTTGTTTCCCTTTTTCTATCTATCTATCTATCTATCTATCTATCTATCTATCTATCTATCTATCTCAAGATTCAATAAAATCTTATTACCTACAAATATTTGCTTATATATGTGGCACGCTTACTAATCCTTCACAGCATCTGCTCATTATTTATCTATCTTTTATTTTCCAATTTCTAGTAAGCTGTCATCGTTTGTTCTATTTTTTGGCTTAAAATGTGCCATTTTTACTACAATAACTCTGTTTACTAATTGTACAGTTACCATTGTATCTTCATATCATCTAGCTATTTGTCTTTGTTTTAACTCTAAGTTTACTTTCACATGCACATTCACGTTTGAGTAAACGTGTTAACACGATACTCCATGTGAGAGCTTAAGATATGCTCAAGTATATCCTTAATGCAATTTTTAAGATAATAGCCTTAAAATAATATTGGTTCTTTAACACAAGGATGGCTTCAATAGTGCATTGATACAATACTTTAATATTATATGTAAGCTGTTAGATTTGAAAGTGCATTAATTATAATTAAAAAAAGAAATAAAATTAAGAAAAGGATTAAAGAAAAAAAAATATATTAAACGAGTACATAAGTATTATACACTGTAAATGAGTGTTCTAATAATTGTAAGCATTAGAGATAGTAGTGTAATAGATTAATTTATTGCCAAAGCTACATCTTAATAATTCCAAATCTTTTATAAAACTCACTACTAGTTAAATGTTTTATATTTGTGGATAACTATTTGCAAAAGGGAGTTTTAAATGACCTCCAATGATAAAAAAAAATGTTGCTAAACAAGATGCAGTGAAATTACAGTGAAATACTTTCTGCTAGTGATAAACAAGTTTAATATAAATGTGTGTGTATGTATATATATATATATATATAAATGTGTGTGTATGTATGTGTGTATGTATGTATATATATATATATATATATATATATATGTATGTATGTATATATATATATATTTATTTATTATTTTTTTTTTTTTAAATATATAAAATGGGAATTAGATCATTGCGTTTTTCTTCTTTGAGATGAGAAATATTTTCCCATGCTAATTTATTTTTGCACTGTTTCAGTCCAAGCCATCATATACAGGTGTATAGGAGGTTCTGTTCTGTTAGAGCATAAAAAATAATTTGCATCAATAATGTGTCTATGAAACTTTTTGGGTCACGCCAATTTAAACAAGAACTTTCAATATAGCAATATTTAGGAACTCTAAAGGGACGGAAAGAATTCTAATAAATGTTTAATTCTGGAAAAGTTTACGTTAATCTCCTGCTGACTACAGAACAGTCTGCTACAAGCACACGACTAAAAGTACAGCTGTTAGTACCCCAAGAGTGTAGACAGACTCCAACTTTGATACAATGGTATCAAATTGTGTCTGCACATATCTTTAGGTCCCTAAAATCCATTGCTGCTGTAACAAGAAGTTTTTTGACACTTTTGGTGTTGATTTACTTAAGGCAAATAGGCTTTTCACTTTGCAAGGTAAATTTCACTTTGCCAGGACATTTTTTCTTAGCTTAGTGAATGCGGGGAAACTGTGCTGACTTCTATCATGCATTCATGTGCAAGCAAAATAAATTTTTTTCCTTGCAGTGATTGCATATTCTTATGTTAAATTTTCACTGCTTTCACTAACTTAAGAAAACATTCCCTTGCAAAATGCAAGTTTCTTAGCAAATTGAACAGCGTATTTGTAAATCAACCCCTTTGGGTTTTTAGTGAACCTTATTCACTAAGCCCAGGAATAACTTCCTTTCAATGTAATCAGCCAATTGGCCTTTAGTAGATAAATACTTTTGCGGTAGTGTTGACTGTTTATGTAGATTTCTATTTTTAGATAAGGCATTCCACCATAGCTATTGGCTGAGAGGAATGATAGGCAAATTACATCAAAGTAAGCAAGGATCACCTTGTCATAACCTCCTGAAATTTTAAAAGCAGGATCCCCACTGGATTACTAGCTGAAAGAACAGTTTTCTCTTTAAGGGAGTGGTGCTCTGGTCCTTTGGTTCACTTTTTACCAGCTCTTTATTTCTCTGGGGGTATCAGCTATTCACTCAGTGGACCATACAACTGGTAGACTCAACCACAAGAAATCACAGTGGGAAAAGATTTTCCATTACCCCTTAGTAAGGAGATACAAAGTTGCTGAGGAAGCTGTGTACCCTGCACCTCCATGATTTTTAAATTTATGCTTCAGTGCTGCAATGACATGAACGCCCAACAGTAGCTCTTGACTCCCAGTTTAATATTGATATTTTGAATTTAATGTGTCCTATCTAAAATCTACAAGTCTTCAATGGCACACCCTTTGCATTCACCTTTGATTGATGTACAGGAATGCTTTCATAGCAGGGTATTGAATCATGACATGCATTGTGCTGTCCAAACATTACACAATCCTCCCTCTTACAAGGCTCAATCTGCTCCCAGTCTTTCAGATATACTCCATATCCCTTGCAAAGGCCAAAACATTTAAAAACTTAGCACTTCGGATGTTCACTAAGCGTGTTGTTATAAAACAGAGCAGTACAAATAATATGAAGCATTTTCCTTTGCTTCTGGGATTCCTGAAAAAGAAAAAAGAGAAAACCAGTGTTTTCGCTCTTGTTTGGCATTGCTACTTTAACAAACATCTGTAAGTCCTTTGCGTAGTTGAAGTGTTTCACTGTTACTCTGCCATGTCAACATAACTAGACAGCACTGTAATGCCCTATATGTTTTGGTTTTCCATTAGGACAGCATTGAACAATCAATCCTTGAAGGGCTGGTAGTAGTTAGTCGCAAACCAAAGAAGCTGCTTGCATGATTGGTGAATTGTCTTCAACATTACAAAGCAGGCCCATATATCTATGAAGGTTCTCATTTATCTAGTGGTAGTAAAAGTGGTTAGAGTTTACCAAAACCCATAAAGTTTCCCCATTAAGGATGGTTTGTGAAGGTTTTCATTTGTTCATGTCATGGTATAGTTAGTAATTCTGTAGATGGCCACATTCAACTATGACTGTTCTGTATCAAGCAGTAGTAGTTAGAAACATTCATCTGGACTTTCTCTATAATGTTGAAGACACTTTTCTGACACTCATTAGAATTGAAGAAGCAGCTTGGACAAGCTTTGAAAGGTCTTCAACATTACAGAACAAGTCCAATTAAATACGGAACCAGCCTAGTTGAAATTGACCAAGCACAGAATTACTAACTGCAGCACTCACCTCCCGGAGGCACCACTGGTAATATACCCAGTTCTCCCTTGCTAGTACACAGGCTTCCTGCAATATACACAGGGGTTTATTTACTAAAGCATGTTCACTCAGAATCCCGTGCACTTCTGCATAGAAAACAATCAGCTAACAGGTTTTATTGCTAAAGTTTAATTGAACAAACTGAGGTTAGAAGCTGATTGGCTACCGTGCACAGGTTTATACGATCCTGAATGGACCAGCTTTAGTAAATAAACCCCACAGTTTCAAGCACACTGACAACACAGGTTCAGTCTAGGGGATGTCTTTTGTGAACTTTATTTGCAGAAAGCTTGAACAGGAGTTGATTTGAGGGTTCAGGATGCTCCAAAATAATATCAGAAATCAATAGGAGGACAAACGTCCTACAGAATGCTCTTAAAACAGCACAAACTTGACTGGAGGTAATAGGGAAAGGCCAGTTCAACTAGAATTCTATGGAAGCTGCTCCAGTTCTCACAGCAACTACTGGCACTTACGTCTCCTGGCACATGGGCACCTGGGATCCCAAATCTAGGTCTTTACTCACACAGTCCAAAGACAGGTGTCTTTGCAACACTCTCTAGTGAGGGAGGAAAAGAATCCTTCTCCAGACCAGTATTCACAGGTGATGCTCCTCAAACAGACTTCTTTAATTAAATCTCTTCTTCTTCTCCTCAGTCCAGCACATGCTGAGGCCCAAATAGCCACTCCAGTACACAAGCTGGGTCCCAGGGGCAGCAGCCCCAGGACAAGACTGTTCTGGTACATTTATCACCTTCCTAAACCACCTACTGGGTGCTGACCCTCCAATTCCATTTCCTGGAAGTTTCTTCCAGAAGCAGACAGGAACAACCAACCACTGACCTTAGGGAAACCTAATCAGACCAAAAAACAGATAATGTTTCCACTGAGTACAGTGAAGCCAAAAACCCTTAAATTTAGCCTAATTGTGGCAGTGGGCTACATGGATAAATGAAAATGTTCACAAACAATCCTAAATGGGGAAACGTTAGGGATTTTGGTCAACTATAGTGGATATAAAAAGTCTACACACCTCTGTTAAAATGTCAGGTTTCTGTGATGCAAAAAATTAGACAAAGGTAAATAATTTCAGAACTGTTTCCACCTTTAATGTAACCTATAAACTGTATAACTCAATTGAAAAACAAACTGAAATCTTTTAGGGGGGAAGTAAATATGAAAAACTAAAATAATGTGTATGCATAAGTGTGCACAACCTCTTATAACTGGAGATGTAGCTGTGTTCGTAATTACAAAATCACATTAAAAATCATGTTAAATAGGAGTCAGTACACACCTGCCATCATTTAAAGTGCCTCTGATTAACCCCACATAAAGTTCAGCTGTTCTAGTAGGTCTTTCCTGGCATTTTCTTAGTTGCATCCTACAGCAAAAGCCATGGTCCGCAGAGAGCTTCCAAAGCATCAGAGGGAACTCACTGTAAAAAAGGTATCAGTCAGGAGAAGGGTAAAAAAAAACTTTCCAAGGCATTAGATATACGATGGAACACAGTGAAGACAGTCATCATCAAGTGGAGAAAATATGGTGCAAGAGTGACATTACCAAGAACTGGACGTCTCTCCAAAACTGATGAGAAGACAAGAAGAAAACTGGTCTGGGAGGCTGCCAAGAGGCCTACAGCAACATTAAAGGAGCTGCAGGAGTATCTTGCAAGTACTGGCTGTGTGGTACATGTGACAACAATCTCCTGTATTCTTGTGTCTGGGCTATGGGGTAGAGTAGCAAGACGGAAGCCTTTTCGTATGAAGAAAAACATCCAAGCCCTGCTAAATTTTGCAAAAATACATCTGAAGTTTCCCAAAAGCCTTTGGTAAAATGTGTTATGGGCTTGAACCTTTTGGCCATAATTCCATAAGATATGTTTGGAGCAAAAACAACACTGCACATCACCAAAAGAACACCATACCCACAGTGAAGCATGGTGGTGGCAGCATCATGCTTTGGGGCTGTTTTTCTTCAACTGGAACTGGGGCCTTCGTCAAGGTAGAGGGAATTATGCATAGTTCCAAATACCAGTCAATATTGGCACAAAACCTGCAGGCTTCTGTTAGAAAGCTGAACATAAAGAGAAACTTCATCTTTCAGCATGACAATGACCCAAAGCACACATCCAAATCAACAAAGAAATGGCTTCACCAGAAGAAGATGAAAGTTTTGGAATGGCCCAGCCACAGCCCAGACATGAATCCGATCGAAAATCTGTGGGGTGATCTGAAGAGGGCTGTACACAGGAGATACCCTCGAAATCTGACAGATTTAGCATGTTTTTGCAAGGAAGAGTGGGCAAATATTGCCAAGTCAAGATGTGCCATGCTGATAGACTCATACCCAAAAATACTGAGTGCTGTAATCAAATCAAAAGGTGCTTCAATAAAGTATTAGTTTCAGGGTGTGCACACTTATGCAACCATATTATTTTCTTTTTTTATTTTTACTTCCATCCACCAAAAAGATTTTAGTTTGTTGTTCAACTAAGTTGTACAGTTTATAGGTTACATTAAAGGTGGAACAAATTCTGCAATGATTTATCTTTGTCTCATTTTTTTACATCACACAAACCTGACATTTTAATAGGGGTGTGTAAACTTTTGATATCCACTGTATATCTTTTAACTTAATATTTATTTTAATATTTCAGAATTTGAATAAAACCCTTACTTTGCCAAGTAAACTTTTATCAACAGCAACATGAAGGCTAGTTGCATGGCTGTTAAGCTGATCCACTAGCTTCAAAACGTTCTGAACCTTCACTGTTAGGTTCTTTCAACAATTAAAGTGTATCTATAGCCAAAACCTTTTTTTTTCTACACTTTGGATAGCGTGTGGAAGGATAAGCGCTCCTGTCAAGTATCCTGGTCATCACTGTCACAAGGACAGAAGATGACAGGAATTACAAAATTGTACAGGTGTCACCAGAACAGGAAGCGAGGCAAAACCTTCCAATGGGGATACATTTTGACTGGATATGAAGAGAAATCCCATCAATGGGGGCACAGACAGCAAAAAATATTCAGACAGACGTTTAAACCTTACCCTACCCTATCTGAGCTGAAAAAAAAAGGATTTTGGCTATATAAACACTTTAGTAAATTACTTTTCAATTCAACGAGTATAGGTACTTGAATTTTGTGTTTCCATTGAATTGCAACATACTAGATGAACAGTTGAAATTAGGCTTGTAGTGGAAGCTTTTGGGTCTGGGTCTCATGGTCTGTATTTTTCTTTGGCAGGTAAAGGAGGAGTTACAATATCTACACATGGATCCCAATGTTTTTTGATGCTTCAAGCTGGAGTTGAGCTTTAAAGCTTAAGTTTGATCTGCTTATATTTTGTCTTCCTTGGTTCCTCATTCCCCACTCACAAACAAGCTAAATACATTTTTAAATAAAATCCTTCCATTTTTGGTACATGTTCTATTTTAGATTGTTAGGAAACATCTCAGCACCCTTCCTCAGTATTCCCCTCACGGACTCTCAGCTCTGATGAAACCATGGGTAGATGTCAATCTAGAGGATTGAATGTTCCTAGGCAGGCCGTATTTGCATGCAGACTGTCCTAAGTAAAACCCACTTGTGATGCTGAGCCTCCATGATTAAAAGAACTATCCAATGAATAAAAGGAGTGGACAAGGAACAGTAGGGTGTGGAGGAAAAGGCAAAATGATGCTAGACATCTTCCAGACAGGAAAGTAGGCAGGCTCTATTCAAAGCTAAAGAATTTACACACAATATGAAGATCAGATTCATCATTTTCTCAGTTGTCAATTACGACTGTGAAATCTGGACACAATGGAAACATGACAAAAAAGATTGTCTCATTTGACTTTTGGTGCTGAAGAAGGATTTTATGAGCACTGTGGACAGCCTGGAAAACAAACATGTCAATTTGGGAAGGGATCAAACCAGCTCTGTCAGTAGCAGCCCAAATTATGCAGTTATGATGGTCCTATTTTGGTCACACTGGGGTTGGTTTACAAAAACTTGAGCGTTAAAAACCTGGTGCAGCTCTGTGTAGAAACATCAGCTTCCAGGTTTTTTTTTGTCAAAGTGTAATTGAACAAACTGAAGTTAGAAATTGATTGGCTACCATACACAGCTGCACCAGATTTTGCACTCTCCAGTTTTAGTAAATCAACCCCACTGCTACAAGAGAGAGATCACTGGAGAGGGAAATAATGTTTGGGATGATCACTGACTACAGCTTTGAGGATAACACTTGAAGATCTTGCAAGACTAGCAAAAAACCAACTTCTTTTTAGATCTCTCATTCATCAAGTCACTAGCTCTAAGACCTGAGTTGACCACACTTACAGCGGAGTTCCACTCAACCTATCAAAAAATAAAAGTCAGCAGCTACAAAAATTGTAGCTGCTGACTTTTAAAAAACAGCCACTTACCTGTCCCTCGGTCCCATGGTGTGTCCCCTGTAGCTCATTTCACCGGCCGTTCTGTGTACTAGGAGGCCTGCATCTTCAGTGTGGGTACCCGGCTGTGATAACTTGTGGCTTCACAGCCGGGTACCCACTGCGCATATGCGAGTAGCGCTGCGCTTCCTGAATGGTCCTGTAGTTTTCTGGGACCTGTCACGTGTCCCAAAAGACTACAGGGAGGGAGGGGGGGTGACACCTTCTGCTTCTGATCACCTAGGCGATCGGAGCAGAAGTGGGAGCGGGTACCTGTCAAAATTGGGTACCCATCCCCCCCCGCTCCCCAAAGGTGCCAATCCTTAATGGGGAGCGGAGGAGCAGTCCTTAAAGCTCCACTTCCCCTTTTGGGTGGAGCTCCGCTTTAACACATAACTATGGAGTTGGTTTACTAAAACTGGAGAGTGTAAAATCAGGTTCAACTGTTCATGGTAGCTAATTAGCTTCTAGCTTCAGCTTTTTCAATTAAGCATTGACGAAAAAAAATAGGAAGCTGATTGTTTTCTTCTAAAGACCCTATATATGTTGTTGCAGCTTCTGATGCACACTGTTAGAAGCTCACAGTGTACAGTAAAATCAAAGTAAGCAATTTCAGGACAGTAGGGGAGCCTGTACAACTGTGCAAACTGAAGATAATGGAAGAGTTCAGAGGAGAGCCTGCATGACATTTGGACACACCTTCTTACTACATTAGTATGTACAGTATATTATACAGTATATTTGTTTATTTCTCTGCTTTTTATACTCTTCTCTTTATCCTCATTTTATTTGCTTTTACATTGATCTTTGAATAGAGGTGGTATTATGTGCTTATATCTCTTTTATGGTTTCTTTCAGAAATGTAAGAAGTATATCTTAAAGTTATTTTCAGGTGTCCACTACAATGCGTAGACCCACAGAAATAATTGGGCAGAATCCATATAAAGCAAAACCCTGATCTAACATCAAAATACAAGCAGTATATGAGAAAAAATATTTATCATTCAGTTCAGGTGCACAAAGCCAGATTCTAAAATACATAATAAGGCCCTGAACTCAACCTTACTCAACACCTTTGGGCTGAATTTGAATGTTGATTGCAAGCCAGGCCTTCTTGTCCAGCATCAGTACCTGGACCTTCCAAATGTTCTTTTGGTTGAATGGGAACAAATTCCAGATGACACACTTCAACATTCTGTGGAAAGCCTTCCCAGAAGAGTGGAGGATGCTATAGATGCACAGGATGGGGGTAGAGAAGGCTGCTACAGTAGCAAAGTATGCTGAATGGAATGTCCAAAAACTCACATAGGTGTGATGGTCAGGTGTCCACAAATGTTTGGTTATATAGAATGGCTGGAATACAACCAGTCTTGTAACATGCATATATTTTCCACATTGATAAGCTAGGCTGGTGGCACATAAAGTTCCTGATTAAAAAATTAACCCTCCAGGTTCAGCAATGCAACTTTCTACGTAAAATTTCTGCTGCCAGCCTTTTCATTGGACATCATCACCTCTGTTCAATGGCCAGGGTGCTCACTGTTGTGCCCCACTTTCATATAATTGTCCTGTGTTCTACTGAACTGAATTAGGTTGCTATTGTTTTGTAGTATGCTGACAAAGCCCTTTTGGCTACTACAACTTGTTTATTAATGTGATTTTAGTATATTCCTCTGTCCCTTGTTTAGTGCTAGTTGTTTTAGTCCTAGCTAGACCCTCCTCACTTCTTCCATGTTCCCTCAGTCAGTGTTAGTTATTCACAGAGATGGGACTTAGGAAAATCATTGTCTTCATACTCGTCAAAAGAATGGAAAACACTCTGTACTGCAATTAAAGTAAAATTGTGATGGATTCAACTTATTTGTCTTATTAAAGAATTAAGCTGCCTGTGGATGGTGCCAAGTCAGCAGGTGACATGTCTATCTGAATAGACCAGGGTTAAGGATATATGTCAATGCATAAAGAGGCATTTGAACAGTTGCCATAATACTGAAGCAAGATGTAGCAGAGTAATTATCCTGAGTAGCAGAGTATTTGCATTCTTCAAATGTATTTCAACTGTGGATTAATGTGTTTGTCTGGAGTTCTTCTTCAAGCTGCACTAAGAAACCAATGTCTCAAAGAAGCATAATTTTTTGCTCGATTTTAATGGGCAAGCCTTCATTAAAACATTTCCTGTCCAAACTAAAATACTTGGACCTTTCCAAGTCTTAAAATGATAATGGTGCCGTTTTCCTCCTCTGGAGACAAATAAGCAAATTCTTCCTTATTATAATACTTAACTTATGAATGCAATATTTTGAGCACGAAGGGAAACAAAATTAAAGTTCTGTTTTTTGGGTAATCCCAGCGAATTATTGTATAACATGAGACAAATGGAACCCTGGTTTATTTGAATTTCAATGAAGAATGATTTTTCATTTAATTTGTGTATACACGAAATACAATTTGATTTTATTTGATGTGTAAAATATATATAAAAAATTCTAGCAGCGTTTCTTTGAGAGAGGCGTTAAATAATGAGAACCCTCAGAAGAAGCTGTGGGCAATTAGGTGACTTCTGATTTTATGAGTTTGGCCGGAAATAAGGACACTTGGCACCTTGGTTAAGCTTCGAGACCTCCTGCCTCTAAATAACATTTTAACATAATGGCTGTAGGAAGCAGAGCTATTTTACTACAGATTAGTGAACTGAATTGAATGACTTGCAATCTGGGGACTCATAAATTTTGAGTGTTCCACCCAAGCTGACCCACATTTTTAAAACATCATTTTTAAAGCTGAACTCCAGCTTAGTACAATAAAACTGTGCATATTTCATACCTGATGGACCACTGGGAAATCACTGAAGTAGATGTCGCTACCTTGTTGCAATCTTCCAAGTCCTCCCAAGATCTGCATGAGCAGCTGCACATTGACCGCAGGAAGTCGCACACTCGGTACTGATAACACTTATAGAAAGCCTTGTATTTTTTTTTCAGTGAATACAATTCACTCTCTAATTGGACAAGATGAAGATATTGAAGTCACCTCTGTCCCTTTCCATTTTGTCCAATAATTGAACACCTTGCATTTATTGAAAAAAATATATTCTTTGTGATGTAGGAGCATTGAACCTTATGGAGATACAGAACGTTATATGTGATGGGTGGTTTGGGGTCCTAGATGCTACTCACCAGCAACTGTGGGGTCCTTCTGGAACCCTGGAGGAGTTTATTAAAGTTTTGAAAGGATGGGAGTGCCTCGCCAGCTTGTATAGTCCTTTTAAAGGTTTTGTTATGCAACAGTCAACACGTTACGGGAGCTCAGTACTCCTCCTTCCTCAAGGCTAAAAAATAGGTTGTGTAAGTGACTGGATTAAAAAAAAAAAACATGTTCTTGGAATTGTAGTGTGGTGCTGAGCAAGCAACCCATTAGGTTCTGAATACAACCCATTAGGTTCTGAAACAACTCATACAGAACCCCAGCAGGATCTGGAAGATTGCAGCTATTGCTGCAATCTACAGTTACTACAATTACTACAGTTACTACAATCTACAATTACTTCAGTAATTTCCATCTTCTCTAGCAGTCCAATAGGTATGAGATGGTGCCAAGCTGGACCAATGTAAGCATGTAATACAGATCATTTCTGGAATTCAGTTTTAACATGAGTTTATTTACAATTAAAATGGTGCCCATCCTTCCATTGCTAATCACTGGCTTCCACAGTTACCTTTTTCAGTTACCGCAAACATTTCAAAGCTGGCTATATCCATTGTGGTAATCCATATTAAACCACAATCATTGGTACATTGCAGTGTGATTAATTTTGAATGGCATTCCAATGCACCTTACAAATGCACATCAATGCACACGCGTATTAGCACACCACAATGCACAAATGGAAACCACCCGTGCTTTGTGATATGCTGAATTGAAAAAAAGTTAAATTTTTGTGTACTATGGTGCATTAAAAGGAAAAAGTGAATGAGTTGCCTTAACACAATGCATGAATGAGCAAAATAATACACATTACCATATGTGCAATGCGCCAGGCAAGTGCAAAGGGAACCTTAAAGAGAAATTACCTACTTATTTTATTTTGTTCCAAAAATTTTCCAAAGCCTAATACATTTTTCTCAAAAGAAAGGAAAACTAACTACCACTAAGTGTTTGCATAATTTCCCAGATTTACATACTTTTAATAGTTTGTATTTTATTATTCCTAAACCTGAGTATCAGTTCAGTACCCAAAAGTCACAAGAATCGCAGATAGCACTTGTGTCCCCGAAAGCTGGCCATACACATACAGATTTCCCTTTTAACAGCGTGGTTTGACAAATTTCCTGCTGCGGCTATTGTGTCCTGCATGCAGGCTGTCAAAAAATCCAAACAGTAGCTACTTCTTATTGGATTCAATCATTGTTTGGTTGACAATTTTCTGCCCAACTCCTTTGATTCTCCAGTAGACATGGTGAGTTCATCTGCCAGCTTAAAGTGTTATTAAACCCAGGACCCTGCATTCACTATATCTGGTTTCCCACGGTACACAGAACATGGAAGTACAATTATGTTCAAGTCGAACTTATGTTAGACTCGAACATCGAGCCCAACACTAATGCCAGTTTCTCTAAATTACTAAGTGATTCACCTAACACTATATTAAAGATCTGTAAAAGAATGTTACCAGTGAGTGTGTTGTCGCAAATGTGCGCAACACACAGTGAAGGATGTAGACTCCATTTTGTTAAGAGTATCCATTTCTCCCTTATTCTCCTTCCCCCCTCCCTTCCTGAGAGACCCAGCGACATGTGGCCAGTATGTGTGTGAGTTAGGAATGTCACAGGAGGGTCATGGGAGCTGTAAAAGCCCCCAAGAGAGTTGGAATCTCTGTCCACAGAACCTGCCAATTGTAACACCTCCTAAGAGATAAAGCAAGCTTTCTCAGGAGTTAAAAGAGAGTCTAACCTCATGAAATCTAACTCTGTGTAGGTGACAGGATCAGATAACTTCTGGTAAATCCATTTTTCCCCTATGTCTCATATCTTGGAATATGAGAGACGTACATAAAAACCGGACAGTTTGATGGGTCACTCGCCTTGTCTCGGACACTCAGGAAAGCAGAAACATAGATCTTGTGAACCATGCAGTATATAATTTCATAATTCATATCTAATTAATCCTCAGCCTTGTCTGCATAATAATCTACTCGTGGGTGGACTGTCACTTGTGCAGATGAAAAGTTATAGGAAAATATGAGTTATGGGAGATTTTTGCTCTAGTTGAGGCATCCACCCATATTTCCACGCCCTAAGTGGAGATTGGCCCTTGACTGCAGAGCCACCCCAGGGGGACTTTAAAACAGGCTGTCAGGCCTAAGAGGAAGGAAGTTGAAGCATTCTCCCATTTTTTCATCGTAACATAGGGAGATCAAAGCACCCTTCTGCTCTGAAACTTGGATCTGCTAACCCAGGACTTTGGCAAGTACTTTAACCCTTTCTCCTCTCTTTGATACCTCTTTGCTGTGCTATGGTTCTTTGTATATGTATACATATATCTTAGTTACATCTTTGTTCTGTAAATATTTTTATTGCTCCTGTTTGACCTTTTAGTAATAAATCTTTCTTTCTGAAAGTGTTGAACTATTTCTATAGCTCTGTATTGCAACTCACGAATTCCTGCCTCTAAAGAAACGCTACTGTGGTTGTTTAACCTCCCTGGCGGTATGATTATTTCAGATTTTTGGTGCTGAAAGCGGTACCATTTTTTTGCATGGAAATATGTATTTTTTTTATTGTAGGCTGTAATTTTTAGGAAAAACTCACTGAAATCTGTCCGAACAAGAGTCTAGTAAACATCCCGGGTAGGATAAAATTTGAAACACAAAATCATAAATTATAATTTAATAAATAATCATAAAAATAATATAAAAATAATAAAAAATTTAATTCAATAATATAATCAAACCAAAAACACTGAAATGTGAAATAGAGCGCCAAGTTCGCACATTGCTGAGCTCAGTCGCAAAATCGTTTTCAGTGTCTGATGACGAATTTCCCCCACGAATCATTATCACTCAATTCTGCAAGTGGTTCTGATTTACTATCGCTGTTCTCTAGCTGATCTAAACCGCTTTTGACCTAAAGGGACACTTTTTGGACGCCATGGACATTTCTCAGTTTCCAGGCAGAAAGAACAGACAAAATGCAGGCAGGGCGCAGGACAAAGCACTAGGGACAATATGTATGTGAAATTGGTTGAGACAGCAATGTTTTACTATGTAAAATGTAAAAAAAAAAAATGACATTTTTTAAAATTTTTAAATTTCCCGCCGCCGGCGGCGGCGGCGCCCGTACGTCCCGACGTCACAGGGACAGGACACAGAAGCCGGATGCCGGCATCGGCCGGAGGAGATGGCTGGGGACGCTGCAGGGGACACATCGTGGGAGCGCAGGGTAAGGTAAGTGAAGAACACATGCCGGAGCAGTGCCGCAGGGTAAGCCCGAGTGTAGCTCGGGGTTACCGCTTTTGGTACTGAAATGTTACCCCGAGCTACACTCGGGAATACCGCTAAGGAGGTTAAACCTCTGTATAACCGGCCTGCGGACTGTTTTATAGAGACGATTATCTCGATCATTATAGTGTTATAGCTGATAACGCCGAGTTTCCTCTTTCTCTGTACAAAAAGGAGGTGGTGGCAGTGTGAAGGGTTAATTGCGTAATTAACCTGACCCAGTAACAACCACTCAGGCTGCCGGTACACCGAACTGTATCCATTAGCTGGAAAATCGTTGTGCAGGGTGCAGCTGGGTGTGGCATTGTTACACATGTCACATCGCGGTTTTAGATAGGCTAGCCCTTCGGTCACGAGTTTGGATGAGAAGGTCTGGGGTCTGACGCCGCGATTATGACATGTGTGAGAATAGGTTTTTCTGCAAAGCTTGAAATATGTTTATTAAGGATGAGCGGACTGATTTTGGTGAACTTTTGGCTAATGTGGAAACTTATTTATTTATTATTTATTACAGGTACTTATATAGCGCCGTTAATTTTACGCAGCGCTTTACATACATACATTGTATATTCACATCAGTCCCTAACCCTCAAGGAGTGTACAATCTAAAGTCCCTAACTCACCTTCATACTTATACATACTAGGGCCAATTTAGACAGGATCCAATTAACCTATCAGCATGTCTTTGAAGTGTGGGAGGAAACTTTTAACTCCACTCATTAACCTGCTTAGGCAAAATCTACTCGAGAAGGACATGATGATCTATTTTTTTAACATAGGGTGTACTTTTTAATAGGTTTAGTTTTTGTGTACATTTAGGATAATTTAATTGATTTAATACAAGGACTTATATAACACCATCAATTTATGCAACGCTTTACATACATATATATTGTACATTCACATCAATCCCTAATCCTCAAGGGGTGTACAATTTAAAGTCCCTAACTTACATTCATACATACTAGGGCCAATTTAGACAGGGTCCAATTAATCTACCAGCATGTCTTTGGAGTGTGGGAGGAAACCAGATTACCCAGAGGGAACCCATGCAGGCACAGGGAGGATATGCAAACTCCAGGCAGGTGGTGCCATGGTTGGGATTTGAAACAATGACCCTAGTACTGCCAGACAGAAGTGCTAATCACTTAGCCACTGTGCTTCCAAGTCATACCTGTTTCTAATTCTTTTGTGTATTTGAATATTATTTCTTTATTTTTGTGTTACTCTTTTAATTTAATGTTTAATGAAGCTTATTTTTTACTTTATGTGGAAATAAGTAAATTAATGGGGGCGCTTTACTAAAACTAAAGCACTCAGAATCTGGTGCAGCTGTGCGTGGTAGCCAATCAGCTTTGAATTTCAGCTTGCTCAATTAAGTTTTGACAATAAAACCTGGAAGCTGATTGGTTTCTGTGCAGAGCTGCACCAGATTTTGCACTCTCCAGTATTTCTAAATCTCCCCCAGTAAGTCTAATGAGGGCCCGTGTTTTTTTTGCCCAAAAACAGGTCCCAGATAGTTAAAAAGGAACTTTTATTAACCACAGGCACCATTTAAAGCTCACCGAATACTTAAAAGCCACTTTAAAATGCACGTATAGCCAAAACATTTTTTTTTCGTTTTGGAGAGTAGTTAGGGGTTAAAAGTCCTGTTAGGTAATTTTTTCCATGTATGTACCATTGTACCATTTTGCAAAATTCCCTTCACTTCCCTTCCTAGAGATGAAATTAGAAATAAGATGAAATCTACCAAAGTGAGGGCAGTTCCCCTCTTAGACAGTCTTAAAGCGGAACTTCATCCCTGAATGGAAGTTCAGCTTTTCTGCCTCCTCCCCCTCTCCTTTTATCTTTTGGAATTTTTTTTTTCTGGGGGGGCAGGTACCTGTTTTCAATGTATTTTAATGTTCTTCAGCATCTTGGGATACGTCACAGGTCCCAAGGGGTTGTGGGCCCATTCACAGGAAATCAGCACTGTTAATGCATGTGCAGTGGGCCTTGTGGCTTCACAGTCAGCTTCACAGTTACCATGGTGGCACTGGGGACCCAAAGACTGGCAAAGAACCGATCTGTGTGGGGACAGCATTGAATCTCTGGATAGGTAAGTGCAGTGGTGTACAGTGTTTACCACAAGGCATACAAGGCACTTGGCATAGGGCGGCATTTTTCAGGGAGGCAGCACCTCCCCGCAGAAGAAGGGATGAAAGAAGGGAGACATGTGCCATAGGAACCAGGTGGGATTCAAGAGAGGCTGTGGACTGTATGTAGAGCCTGACTCTCATTCCCAGGGATGTCCAGAGCTTTGAAGATGAGTGTATTTCTCTCTATCACTGTGGGGGGGAGGGGGTAGTGGAAATCTCTCCCGAGTGGGGAGCAGGGGCATTTGTGGTCAATGTCAGGCACTCTCCACAGGAGGGGGAAGGGGGAGGGGGTGTTGGTCGGTGTTCCTGGGGCCTAGGGCAGCAAAAAACCTAAATACACCTAGGGCAGCAAAAAACCTAAATACACCACAGGGTAAGTGTCATTTTATTAAAAGTCAGCAGCTACAGGGGGACTGAAGAACTTCTTTAAGGCAGGTATGATGGTAAATTCCAGTCATTCAGCCCACTAGAGAGGGGGAAAAATCAGTTCACTCATCCACACTAATAGCAGGGATGGAGGAATCTCAATTTGTATTGAGGCAGCCATAGCACCCATGGTGCTGCAGAACATTGACTGTATCCAACTGGCTTTAGTGAATTTTGTTGAGCTGCAGTACTTGCAGGGCCAATCACAGCTTGAATTTCCTGCTAAATTGGCTGAAATTAAAGCTGTCTATAAGGGCTACCTACCCACTGATGAAGCTCAGTCTATCTTTATTGGGAAAGATGGACTAAGCTCCATTGATATGTTGACAATAAAATGCTGTTCCTTTGATTTATCTCCAATGCAAGACCTGTGAGTCTCCCTATACCTGTTTTGGATATGTATTAATTGTTTCGTTGGTGAGCTCCCATGTATTTACCTCACTCATAGAGTGTGGTGCCTACCTTTGAGTCCATCAAGGCAACTGATATTTGCTTAACCCCTCTCAAGATCCACCCCACTATTTTCAGGGTTTAGGAGGAGTACTGAGCAAGGGTGCTGTGCTGTATTCATGCAGCTATGTACAGCTCCCTGCCAATCCCTAATACCAGCCATGATCTGCCTTGTTGCATAGAAAAGCACTGAGAAGTGATGGTATCACCGAGTCTAAAATAGGGTATTAAACAAAAGAGGAAAATGTTTATTTAAAACTACATTAACATGTAGATTAGGGAGGAATGGAGGAACCAGGGAAGGCAAAAATAAGCAAAATTTCAGCTTTTACATAGAGCTAAAAATGTGCACCAGAGAAAGTGTTCTGCAATACCACAATGATTAGTGGTGAAGGGTGTGCATTGTCTTAAACTTATCTTTAGGCTTTAAATGTATCCTAACCCAATCACCTGAAACCAGAACTTCATTGCTTCAATTCATCAGAACCATCAAAACGGCTTTCCAGGAAGAAAACATTATTATGCCAATAACAAGGCCAAAATAAGCCCCAAAGAACACTATACCAAAACTTCTGTCCAACACCCAAAGTATCCCCCTGAATATGACTCATCTGCTCCAAGGGACATCGTTATTACCATTGTATGTACAATGACAGTTTTCTTGAAGATGTACAATAGAAATTTCAGTATTTAGTTACAGGACTTTAATCCAAAACAGAAACAACAAAATTATATGCTTAAAAAAATGTTTCCAGGCATTTACAAGCAGCATAAGGCATTTTCACAGCCACATAAATGTAACCCGGCTATAACAATCACTGCTGTTATGGGCTTCCTTTGCCAACAGGAGTTATATTCTGTATTGTAAAATAACAGGCCAAAATAGCTGAGATAACTTCCCTTGTAAGCTAAGGCTTCCAGATATTGTTCAGTGATGGGGCTCCAAAATGGAGCTTATTTACTAGTGGATAGCACGGTGCTAGTCAACATGCCACATTCTGTGCTTGCCTAAGTCCCAGCAAGCACTTCTACTATTTGTAAGGCTAGTGCTCCATGTCTTGTATGTTCCATGACTTCAGGGTGAGATTGCCAATGGGACACCAGTGCTTCCAGGTTTCTTTGAAGCATAACTTTGGGAAAATTGACAATATAACTTTGCAGTGGGTTAACCACTCATTTGGTCAGTCTGGATGGACTTTTGTCTTTTTTCAGCCAGACTAACTATGTAACTATATGTAACTATGCTTAGGGCAAAGTAAAAACACTTTAACTTACCTGATCACCCCCCGGCAGATGGTGCTCCACCACCCTGGAGATAGGCTGTCCTTCGGAGTCATCATGTCCAGTGCAGGGCTATGGATCCTACATTGGTCCATTGGTCTTCATGATGTCAGGGCCTTAGACTGCTGGACCATAGGGGAGAAGATGCTGTGGGGGCCAATTTAGCAGCATGAAAGAGTGGAGTACCATGCAAGTAGATCTTGTTTTCTATGTCCTGCAGACCTAAGCAAGCAATTAACCCTTGCAGTGTGGTAAGTTTCCTGGAGTTGGGCTTTAAACTATATATATTCATATATTTGGTTCAAGGAAACATGGAAGCACTGGTGTCGTTTTGGCAATGTATATTTACTGTATATATATATATATATATATATACATATGGATATGTATATGGACATGGACTGGGTAATGTGTTAGAAACGTAAGAATGCCCCATCTTTGATGGAAATGAAAATTATCAACCTACAGAGGACTGAATTCAAAGACACCCTGGAAATCTAAGTGAAAAAATGAGGCAGCAAGGTAGTCCATTTTGCTGAAATTTCAATGCAGCAACTCAAAATGGTACTCAGTAGTTTGTATGGCTCCTACATGCTTGTATGCATGCCTGACAATGTAGACTGAAACATGATATCCAAGAGGTGTTCTATTGGATTTAGGTCAGATGAGCATGGGGGACATTCAATGGTATAAGAATATGTACAGGAATGAGTATTGAAGATATTTTGTGAAGTGTTAATTTGATATTTTTCAACATCAGTAAAGAATACGTATTGGTATTCTTGACTATTCTTAACTTGACCTGGTCTGAAGTCACTTCAGGACAATCTTAGAGGGATGCAATGCTTGTATGGCATATCAGAGGAACATGGCTTAGAAGGGGACAAAGGACAAGATGAGATACAAAATATAAGGAAGAGGCTATATTGCCATTGCTATTGACTATAGTACTAGCACTGAGTGTATAATTAGCCAGCCAGTCGGAAAGTGGTGACTTGGCCCTGGTAGCGAAGGAGCTTTTGTTGCTCTTTCAGCATCAGGAACCCCAATACTGGGTCCAACATTGTGGCAGGGACATCCTACGGAGTAAGCACGGGTGATGTACAAGAGTGCAAATTCCTAGTATTCAAGCGTTACATTTGAATCAATGTCACTGGGAGTGAGATAACAGGTTATTGGGCTGGGGGAGTCCAGTCCAGTCTTAGTAGTACCGGCTCAGAAATACTGCAAAACTAAAGTAAGAGAAGAGTTATGAAGTGTATTGATGAACTGTCACCATAGTGCACATAGTGTAATTGGAAACGAATGTCAATAATGAACAATGTGAAGTGTTACAGAACGTGGGCCATTGATTACAAGGCGTTAACTGTGTACTTTTGTATGAGCATCACTGTTAAGTTGGAGTGCTGCCATAACACCAACCTTGCATTAAACAGCAGCCTCAGCTTGCAGTAAGCTCACACACAAGCTATTCATAGCCTGAATTTTGGCTGATTACTGCTGAATCGGCTGGAATTCAAGACATGGTGGCCCTGTTGGCACCACCCAGCTCAAAAAAAAATTTATATACAAATCAACTGAGCTGAGTGGAAAATTGTCAGCTGAACAGTGACTGCACTCTATCAGGTATTTAGACAGCCGCAGGTGCTACGGTTGTCTAAATACAATAGACAGTACTGGAGTTTCCAACATTGACGCTGTCTAGTGTGATTGAAGAAACCTAGTGATTTCTCTCATTCAGGCTTCAGGTTCAGTTGAGAGAAATCTAGCTGTGTATGGCTATATATAATGTGCAAACATCTATTGGCAATTGCAGGGCTTGGTGTGGCTATTAGTGTCGTTTTCCAAGTTTCCAGGTCGGTGGTCGGTAACCCAATG
The DNA here is from genome assembly GCF_062004578.1 of Staurois parvus. Taxonomy (NCBI): domain Eukaryota; kingdom Metazoa; phylum Chordata; class Amphibia; order Anura; family Ranidae; genus Staurois; species Staurois parvus. The sequence continues at coordinate 130,184 of NW_028318327.1, forward strand.
ACCACACACTAAACTATTCTTTCCCAAACCTTACATTGCCTTGCAGAGAGTTGCACAGTAAAGACGGAGGAAATTTTGCATGTGCATTTGTGAAAATAACAGATTCCTCCTTCGTGGCAGGAACAGTAAATAAAGTGTCAGTGTCAATTATTATTACTTTTCAAAAGCCATTATTCTTGAAATCCATTCAGACACGTGGGGTGTTTGCTGGAATAATTGCAAACAAAAGCGAACATTAAATGGCAAAGCTCTGATGTCATTTAAATAGGATAAATGGAACAATGTGCAGAGGGAATGTGCTTCCTTCATTCATGTTTACCAACCAACTCTTACTAAATCTGAGCAAACAATAGCATTTCCAAACACTCTGAACACAGCAAATGTGACATCTGCTGTCTTCTGTTGTCCTTCCAAATAAAGAATTGTTATGTTATTCTGAGGCTGATTTATTCAAACTGGAAAAAAGAATATTAGAACATCAGAGCTGTTATCTGAAGATCAGATCAGAATCAGAATCAGAATTCTTTGCCCATAAACTGAAAGGTGAGTCCTGATTAAATGCTACTGGGAACAAATTCAATTTTCAATTTTTCCCATTCTCTTTCCTTCAGTGTTAATTACGGTACTTTTTGTTCTGAATTATTTTCTGGATTACTTTGAAATTTCAGTTTGGGTAAAAATGGATCCAACATACCATATATATTTACTGCAAAAGATATTGGGATTGATTTATTATTGGCAAATAGACTGTTCACTTTGCATGGAAACTTTCCCTTAACTTTGCAAAGAATACTCACATGCAAGGAAAAAAACAAAACTACAAAAAAGTATTTTTTGCTTGCACATTATTGGATGATGAAACTCAGCAGAGCTTCACCCCATTCACTAAGCTAAAGAAAAATTCCCTTTCAAGGTGAGCCACCTATTTGTTTTAAGTGAAACAACCCCCTGGCATACTTTGCCATAATTATTGACTGCAGGTCTGCAGGCCTGGAAGTCATCCATAATTTTTAAATGACCTCTAAGTATTTTGTTTTTTGCAAAACAGCAACAACCTTATTCCTGAGAAGTTTATCTTCTTGCTACTGTGATCACCTCACTGCCTTTGCCTAGGGTCAAATAAGGCCTTCTACTGAACGTTGGCTTTTTTATTTAACAATTTTTTAATTCAAATTTCAAAAATGTCTCCCCACAATAGGAAGCTATTTACAAAAAGACACCAGTTTGATAATGAATATTAGTCAGCTGGCCTGTGTCTGCTCCCTTGGTCTACAGTAGAAAGTACTGTATATCACCTTTTCACTAGGGTTCCAGTATCAAAAGGACAAGATTTTCCAAGGTCTAAGGATATACCAAGATCTGAATTTGATCATTGCCTTCCCTGGTAAAAACAAGAGAATAATCTAGACTGTCAAATTTTAAGATACAGTGATTAAAGTTGAAGGTGAAAGCTGAGTTACAAATTTATAAAGAAACTGGAGTGGAACAAACTAGAGTACAGAGCAAGAGGGAAGGGCATGTGCAGCATTACAAGTACTTACCATATGTATGCCATTATTTTTCAGGGCATGCAGATTCAGTAAAATATTTGTTCTAAAATTTCAATTTTGGTAGATTTCTTAAATGTTGCTATTTTCAATAAAGTACAGACAAACAACTAAAAATATGTGGAATCTAAAATTGCTGTATTGTATGGAAATGTCAGACTTAGCCCTCATTAATTACATTTGTAGCATTAGCCCTCTTACAATTTGCTGGAGATTTGGGTCCCTCTATAGTCCTGCACAGCTAGGCAACATGCATTTCTCATAGACTTGCATCCAAGAGACAGTAACCAGTCCTTGAGCTTTGCTTTTTTGGATGTTATTAACCATTTGCTCTCCAGAGAATTTACCCCCCTTCCTGACCAGGCCATTTTTTGCAATACAGCTCTGCGTTACTTTAACTGACAATTGCATGGTCATGCAATGCAGCACCTAACTGAAATTTACATCCTTTTTTCCCACAAATAGAGCTTTCTTTTGGTGGTATTTGATCACCTGTGCGGTTTTTATTTTTTACGCTATAAACAAAACAAATTGACAATTGTGAGAGAAAAAAATATTTGTGATGTTTTGCTACTGAACATGTCCAGTAAAAAAATGTAAAAAATCAAATTTCGTCAAAAATTTACAGGTTTACGTGAAAGTTATAGCGTTTACAAATAGCTGTATATATACAGAATTTTTTCTTTAATTCTTTTTTTTACTAGTAATGGTGGTGATCAAAGACTTATAGCAGGACTGCGGCAGGCATTCTGGCACTGGGGGGAACTGACTTGGTGTCACTGACATCCCCAGTGACACCAATACAGTGATCAGTTCTAATAAAAAGCACTGACGCTGTACTAATGGCACTGGGCAGAAAGGGGTTAACATCTGGGGCAATCAAAGGGTTAACTGTGTGCTGTTTCACTACTTGAGCTGTGTGTGTGCTTCACTGTAAGCACACTGCTTTGTATGGCTCTGCTCTGCTGTGATATCTAGGAAAATAGCTAGAATATGGTGCAATGTCTCCTGGGAGGTACCATAGGTAAAGATCTCTATAGGACAGCTGTAAAGGTGCAGTACTTAGTCTTAACACTTTAGCCGACTAGCGTTGGGGCCCAGTTGTACCATTGGTGCACATGGGAACAGTCCCAGTCACACCTGCAGGCAGTAAAACGGGTACCAGATGTATGTATGGTCAGTTCCTAAAGGGTTTAGTCTCTCCAACAGCAGATAGTAAATCCCTGCAGCAGCCGCTCACCAGTCGCAGCGATACTGCAGCTCACCATCAGGTCACACACAGCGATTAGTCCACTCTATACTCTGTACTCAGGGGACTCTGTCTGTTGGCACCCCCAACCTCAACACTCCAAATCCTGATCAGGCCGCCGATATGCAGCAGTGTTGATGCACATTGGACAGCACTCTCTGGTCCCCATCACAGCAAGAAAAATTTAAGTCCTGTACAGCCAGGTAAAATGCAGCTCTTTCCCCTACTCCCTGCAATCTCCCACTGGGGAATGTGGTTATTAAGCTTTTGATCACAACATCAGTCTCTCCTCTGGACTACAGTTCCCACAGTGCATTGCTGCCTGATTCAGTATGTAGAACTCTTCCTGCTCAGCAGTGCCCTCCTCTCACTGAAACGTCTATTAACCAGTTCAACACCACAGGGCAGCAGAAAGAGGGAGCAGCTGCAGTCAGTATTTCTCTCACTCCCAATTCTTAAGCAAACACCTGGCTACACAAGTGTTTGGTTCTCTGGGCACGTTATTTATCTTATGGTTCTCAATGTCCACCAAAATTTGCCATTGTGGCTATTTGTTTAGATTTGAAAACACAGCAAAACACAACAGCAAATAAATACAACTTACAAATTTGATTAGTTTGTTCCGCATTATGATGCCAGGAGGATTGCCTTATACATTAATAAATACCGTCTTCGTTTTCTTTGTGCTACTCATGGAATCACTGTTGAGGACTCTTTGTAGCCTGACTATGAAAGTATGAGCGCACGAAATAAGACCACAAATTAAAATTGCTAAGTGACTGTTAATAAAGAAAAACAGAAAACGTTGGGTTGGAATTCTTTCAGGATGCAAAGACTCCATTCTTCCGAATTTGGATGACTACCAATTCTTTTTGAAGTGAAAACAATTCCAGATCCCAGAATTGTGAGTTCAAAATACTTCCAGATCTGTAGCGAAGATGACGGTTCAATTAAAATGACACAAGTCTTGGTCTAAATGAGTACTTAATGAATGAAATCAATAGAAGAACATCACACACATGGGGAAACATTACATGGGTTGTTGAGGTTTTATTCATCTCCGGGCTATATTTTTGGTCCTGTTGCTGTTTTGTTTGTCAGGTTTGACATGACTTATGTATCCTTATTTAGATGACTGTAAAGAGATGTTTGCCCAAATATGGTTCAGGCAAATATAGGAAGACCTAAATGTTTTCATATGCAGTAAAGCATCTAATATGCAGAATGGGTTTTAAGGGAATGAATAACGGTTTAGAACACTTTCTTTTTTATTATGGTAATAATATATATATATATATATATATATATATATATATATACTGTATATATATGCACTATATTGCCAAAAGTATCAGGACACCTGCCTTTAAACACACATGATGAACTTTAATGGCATCCCAGTCTTAGTCTGTAGGGATCAATATTGAGTTGGCCCACCCTTTGCAGCTATAACAGCTTCAACTCTTCTAGGAAGGCTATCCACAAGGTTTAGGAGGGTGTCTATGGGAATGTTTGACCATTCTTCCAAAAGCACATTTTGGAGGGCAGGCAATGATGTCGGATGAGAAGGCCTGGCTCACAGTCTCTGCTCTAATTCATCCCAAAGGTGTTCTTTTGGTTTGAGGTCAGGATTCTGTGCAGGCCAGTCAAGTTCCTCCACCCCAAACTGGCTCATCCATGTCTTTATGGACCTTGTTTTGTGCACTGGTGAGCAATCATATTGGAACTGGAAAGGGAGTTGGGAGCATGAAATTGTCCAAAATGTTTTGGTATGCTGATGCCTTCAGAGAGTTCCCTTCACTGGAACCAAGGGGCCAAGCCCAACTCCTATAAAATCAATATAAGCAGATATCTATATGACTTGCGAGCCAAGTTGTATCCACCAAACAACCACCCCAAAACGCAAATCTGGACACAATATGTCCCAAATATCTCTGGATCGCAAACACCCAACACACAACTACCACTGTGTACATAAAATTATTTCTCCATATTGTGTTGCGCTCCTATTAATAAATATCTCTTCTATACTTCTTATCCCTTATTTACACCCAAAATTAATAATATATAATCAAGTGATCTAATTCACAAAAATATATAAAAAAACACATGTGCATGTCATTAATCAAAAAATCCTTAATATAATGATCACTTAATGTGAAGAATTTCTAAATTTAAATACTAATAAAATCCTCAAAAATACATGATATTATTGCACGCATATGCAATAATATCATGTATTTTTGAGGATTTTATTAGTATTTAAATTTAGAAATTCTTCACATTAAGTGATCATTATATAAGGATTTTTTGATTAATGACATGCACATGTGTTTTTTTATATATTTTTGTGAATTAGATCACTTGATTATATATTATTAATTTTGGGTGTAAATAAGGGATAAGAAGTATAGAAGAGATATTTATTAATTGGAGCGCAACACAATATGGAGAAATAATCCTATAAAATCAACCTAGAACCTAGAACACCTTCAGGATGAATTAGAGAAGAAAAGAGACTGCGAGCCAGGCCTTCTTGCCCGACATCAGTGCCTGACCTCACAAATGTGCTTCTGGAAGAATGGTCAAACATTTCCATAGACACTCCTAAACCTTGTGGACAGCCTTCCCAGAAGAGTTGAAGCTGTTATAGCTGCAAAGGGTGGGCCAACTCAATATTGAACCTTACGGACTATGACTGGGAAGCCATTAAAATTCATATGTTTTTAAAGGCAGGCATCCCAACACTTTTGGCAATATATATATGTATATATATATATATATATATATATATACTGAAAGTTTATGGTGAGGTAAGCCAAGAGGAACCAAAAATCTCCCGCTTTCTAGCTCTCTTGTCTCCTCCATTCATGCTCATCTCCAGAACTTCTTTAGAACCAGTGTTGTGAGGAAGAGGCCCTTGTCCCCATCAACATGGGGACAAGGTGCTTTGGGGGGAGAGCCCCCCCAAAGCACCCCCCCATGTTTAGGGCATGTGGCCTGGTATGGTTCAGGAGGCGGGGGGCTGCTTGCTTGCCCCCCCTTTCCTGACCTGCCGGGCTGCATGCTCGGATAAGGGTCTGGTATGGATTTTGGGGGGAACTCCCCCATGCCACTTTTTTAAAATTTTGGCTTGAGGGTTCCCCTCAAAATCCATACCAGACCCGAAGGGCTTGGTATGGATGGGCGGGGGACCCCACACCATTTAAAAAAAAAAAGAAAGTAATTGCCGGGCAATGCCGACAATTCTTTTAACATTCAACTGTCAGCGGGGAACCCCGCTGAAAGCTGACACATTAAAGAATGTTTCACTACTAAAATACTGCATGACTTAATAATATAACTCATGCAGTATTTTAGTAGCTGAGCGGTATCTTACTGCATACTCAGATGTGGTAAGATACCGCTCAGTAAAATGTCCCTGTTCAAAGTTCGCTGTCAAATGTTCGGTATGTTCGAATGTTTGACTGCGAACTGTGCAGGGGGGTGTTTGGCACATCACTATTCTTTATTTATGGATAGCTGGTGAACCCATGCAAATTATTCCTTTATCATGGTAATACAAGTTTTAAACAAGCTTTTCTTTTATTGAAGCAGGCAGATACAAAATATTTTATGTTAACATTATGTAGGCGTCCATACAAAAAGCAGGTGAAAGTCTAGCATTTTTGTCACATCATTAGCATTGTATCCTTTTCAGCTGTGCTAAATAAAGCTCATAGCTCACAGAGCTCTGTACTATAAGGTTGATTTATCAAGGGAGCAGAGGTTGTTCATTTCACTTGAAAAAGTGAAAAATCACTGGGTGGAATTCAATAAAGCTGCTGCACCACTTTTGTGGTGTTAATCCCTCCTGTTAATGTATTGCACCAGATTCATGAAGCATTTGCAACACTTTTGATTCTGCCAGCAACTTCTGCACCAAATTCAGATAATTCTACAATGTGTCACTTTTGCATTGTGTTGCATTGAATGCGCTAATTTTACGTTGCGTGTATCAAATGTAAAAGTGGAGCTAATTAATACCAACTCTTCTTTTGTCTTGCAGAATGAAAAACTGGCTCAGACAGATTTTGCTAAAGCATCTCATCGTATTCTAAAAGCAGTGAAGCATGCACCAAATTCAAATACAAGTTCCAGAAAGGGACAGGATTTTGGCGCATTGTTCACCACTTTTAGAATGCATGAGAGACACCTTCACAATATCTGCCTGTGCCAGTCTTTATGAATTCCAGGGACTAGTGTTATTAAACCCCGGACCCTGCATTCACTATATCTGGTCTCCCACAGTACACACAACATGGAAATGCAATTATTTTAGTAAATATAAACTGCTAAATACCTTTTCTCATCAGCAGTTAGAGCAGTCTTGTGACTTCTATCAGTGTTCAGCAGAGCACTGGTTAAAGCTTGTAGGTGGAGTTTTCTTTCTGCTCTAGGAGGATGCAGAACCCCTGACCTCTGTCTGGACAGTGCTAATTGATTCTGTGCTGATCACATGCACTCCTCTACCAAGAAAAAAAGCAAACTCTAGCAATACACACTAAACTGAGCATGTGCTTAGTGTCTCCACACAATATATCTTATCAGGAGATAAGAGGGGGACACAATGCAGAGGATTAACCCCTTAGGTTCCACAGTGAGTATAACAGGCTTGCTTTACTGCATATACAGACTGATTTTACTGTTGTGAGTTTAGTAACACTTTAGTGTACTTCTTGCAGAAATAAAAAAAGCTTCCATTTATTCTACACACCTTTACCTCCAGTGTCCACATGACTGTATAAAAAAACTTCTCCCTTGCTTTCTGGACAGACTTTAGGTCATGCCACAAGAAGAAGTTTACCAGCTGAACTCATTAGCACACACTCTGCATCATCTACCCTCCTTCCGCCCACCCACTTCCAAGTGCACAATTTTTAAATGAAATGCAATCAATGAGCGATCACTGTTCTCACTAAATACACAGACATTGTTTTTTTTCTACAATAAATTTGTTGTAAACCTCAGTCATGAAATCTGAACAAAGCACAGATTTCTATAGTGTTTATTTGTCTTTCTCCAAAGCTCTGAGTGTGGTCGCTCTCTGGTGCTTTGTTCCTCTGTTCTCAGCATAAGTCACTTCTGAGAGGTTTTCCTGACACAGGAGATAAATTTGTGTTGGGGAGGAGGGGAGAGCTCAGCAGACAGCTTGTCTATACAGATCATACTGAGTTTGCTGTGTGAAGGGTTGTGTGTCCCTTTCCTCCACTCAGCTCTCACAGAGCTCCAAGTGCAGCTCCCTGACCCCACCTCTGTGATACTGACAAATGCAGAAAGATTTTACCTTAAATCAGCCCTTTTAAAGGGATGTAGAGAAGAGAGGACTGCAGATAATCAAGTAAAACCTATGTAGGAGGATCCTTCTGCAAAGCAAGTACATTAACAGGGGCGGACTGACCATTTGGAAACTCGGGCACTGCCGAGGGCCTGAGGTCAGTAGGGGGCCCCATGAGATGCCCCTGGTACCTTTTTCATAGGCTTTTTTGAGTTTGGGCAAGGACACAGGGGCCCCATGATCCCTTATTGCCCCATGAGTTGTCAGTCCGCCCCTGTACATTAATCATATATTGGTACATAGGGGAGCTGGAATTTAGAAATAAAAAGGTGAACTTATCCTTTAAGTCTGTGTGTTTGATGTTCCCCTACTCCCCTTGCTGGTTCCTGTTGAGAACGCTTCCAGGATTACCTGCTTAGTGCATTTGGGAGTTGCCTGTGTAAAGACAGCTCTCAATATCTGTTCCCAGGCACCTGTGCCTGTGATGTCCAGTTCTGATAACTCTTTACAACTTTAGCCTGTTTCTTTGCAATCTTTGTTATCCACCTGCCCTAAACTTTGCCTTTTTCCCGATGATCCTTTTTACCCACTTACTTTGACCGTTTGCCTGTTTATCGACAATCCTTGAAATCCGTATATAAGAAACAAAAAGAGGGTGCACAGGCCTAGTGCATTACCTTAAAAATTAGATTTATTTATAAATTGTAAAATACTCACAAAAGAAATAAAATCAGATCAAAATGAGAAGCATGTCTCAAGGGATGCAGAGTGGTTCAGGAACCCCTAAAGGTGGTCTGATGGGGGACTGTGAACCTCTGGATAGCTGGTGGCTGACGTGTTTTAAGGTACCTCTTCCTCAGAGTCCACACCAAAGCCCATCATCCCTTGCCTGGTGTGCTGGTGAACACCAGGAAATTCCAATCATCCTCAACCTCGTTAAGTACTGCATTTCCCTGGCAACACAGAGGGTCCACTACCTCTATGACACTTTGATTACCCATAGATAATTTATAAACTCCCATTGCTCCAGAAACTCCCCTTTTTTTCCTCAATTCTGTGGCCCAGTTGTGTGTAAAAAGCCCCAGGAGCCAGTTTTTGCTCTTTTCTGCTTGCAAGTAAGAGGAATGGGGAGCACAACAATGATATCTTAGAACTCAGTCAAGACTACTGAGGAGGCAAGAGTAACATGCAACACTCCTCATATCACATCCATAATATATTTCACCCATAGCAAGGCTATTTATTTTTTATAAGTAATTATATGGCACTGTCAATTTACACAGTGCATTACATATATATTGTACATTCACATCAGTCCCTGCCCTCAAGGATCTTACAATCTAAAGTCCCTAACTCATATTCATACATACACATACTAAAGCCAATTAACTTACCAGCATATCTTTAGAGTGTGGGAGGAAACAGGGAGAACATGCAAACTCCAGGCAGTTAATGCCATGGTTGGAATTCACACCTACGACCTAGTGCTGCCACATGGAAGTGCTAAACCACTGTGGTGCCCCATGAGTTTATTTATTAAACACGGTAATCGTTCACTCTGCGAAGTGAACATTCACTTTGGTAAACAAACAGTTTCTACTTCTTTTGTAAATCAACTACAATGCAGCATCAGAGCAGTAACTAATCCCTAGACAGACTAGATGACTCAGTTCTAGGTTTCATTTACAGAAAGCAAATGTCATATCAAGCTGCTCTGCTTTTTTTTGTCTATTTAGCAAACTATCTCTCGAAATGCTTTGTTATGCATTAAGTGATCATTTGTAAATCAATGATTGTGTCTATGTATATAGTGAAAAAAATTTAAAAACAAATTTAATGAACAATGATTTGCCTGACAACCCCTTTATTTAGAGCAGAAACAGCAATTTTCTAAGACCCACTAAGTGAAAGTGGCCAGCATATACGGTAAGTAAGAAACATTTCCATACAGCAAAGCACATTACCCTGAGAAGGTGGAAGGCAGATCCAGCAGTTCATCGCCACTGCAAACTGCTAAATAATCCTATTGCCTTGCTGATGTGTTTTTGAAGGTCTGTGACCATTAGTCATCTTCAACCTTCTTCCCACCTTCCCACCATAGCCCAGACATATGAAGAATACGGCAGATTGTAGTCACATGTACCACATAGCCAATACTTGCCAGATATTCCTGCAGCTCCTTTAATGTTGCTGTAGGCCTCTTGGCAGCCTCAGAGACCAGTTTTCTTCTTGTCTTTTCATCAATTTTGGAGGGACGTCCAGTTCTTGTTAATGTCACTGTTGTGTCATATTTTCTCCACTTGATGATGACTGTCTTCACTGTGTTCCATGGTATATCTAATGCCTTGGAAATTCTTTTGTACCCTTCTCCTGACTGATACCTTTCAACAGTGAGATCCTTCTGTTGCTTTAGAAGCTCTCTGCGGACCATGGCTTTTGCTGTAGGATGCGACTAAGAAAATGTCATGAAAGACCTACTAGAACAGCTGAACTTTATTTGGGGTTAATCAGAGGCACTTTAAATGATGGCAGGTGTGTACTGACTCCTATTTAACATGACTTTAAATGTGATTGCTTAATTCTGAACACAGCTACATCCCCACTTATAAGAGGGTATGCACACTTATGCAACCACATTATTTAAATTTTTTATGTTTACTTCCCCCCCTAAAAGATTTCAGTTTGTTTTTCACTTGAGCTGTACAGTTTATAGGTCATATTAAAGGTGGAAAAAGTTCTGAAATTATTTATCTTTGTCTAATTTTTTTACATCACAGAAACCTGACATTTTAACAGGGGTGTGAAGACTTTTTATATCCACTGTATTCTTCCAGGTCAGTAACTCATCTTTATTATAGCAAAAACGCTACGTTTTGCTTTTAAAAAAGTCCCTGACCCTTTCCAAAAATGCAGCAGCTCAAAAAAGCATAGATGTGAACATGTTCTATAGGAAACCATGTTAAATGGACTGTAGTGCGTTTCTACAAAAAGCACAAAAAAACGCATTGCTGCGAAGGGAGCCTAAAAGTGTACATTTATTAGTTAAGATACAAGTCAATTCCATCGCTGGACTCTTTATTAAGTCTGCATGCAAACAATTCTAACAGTATACAGCAACAGTATAATTAAAAACACTTTTTACTTCTCAATATAATGCCATGTTTGAGCTCCATACAAGTGACTATGCCTAGACTGAGATCATATCATAAAGCTACTGCAGGCAGGAGCAAGCCTTTCCTACCCCCAGTGATCAGCCTGCAATGGCTGATTTTTGTCAGCCAAGTATGTATACAGGCAATATATCCAGATTGACACGATTGTGTCATCCCAAAGCAGGCCCAGAAAGAAGAGGTTGACCCTGGATGATGCCTGAACAAATTGGTGCTATCCTTCTGGATATTCTAGCAGATGTCCAAATAATTAGTAAAACCTGATCTGGAATATGCAGTTCAGTTTTGGGCACAGTTCACAAAAAGCATAAGGGACAAGGGCAGCCAAACTGATAAGAGACATGGAGGAGCTCAGTTATGAGGAATGATTGACTGAACTGGATGTATTCTCTCTTAAGAAGAGGCAATTAATGTGTTACTAAACCCAGAAAAGTAAAATCAGTCTGTATATGCAGTAAAGCATGCTTGTTATTCTCACTGTGGAACCTAAGGGGTTAATCCTCTATATCGTATAAAAAGGATGTTTGATCCTGTTTATGATTCTCCCCTTTTTCCAGTGTCTCCCAAATATCTCCTGATAAAACAGAGGCTAGGGGCAAGCTGCACATGCTCAGTTTGGTGTGTATTGCTAGAGAGTTTTTGTTTTTTTTCTTGGGAGAGTGCATATGATCAGCACAGGGCCAATCATCACTCTCCAGACAGAGGTCAGGGGTTCTGCATCCTCCTAGAGCAGAAAGAAAACTCCACCTACAAGCTTTAACCAGTGCTCTGGTGAACACTGATAGAAGTCACAAGAACTGCTGGTGAGAAAAGGTATTTAGCAGTTTACATTTACTAAAATAATTGCATTTCCATGTTGTGTGTACTGTGGGAGACCAGATATAGTGAATGCAGGGTCCTGGGTTTAGTAACACTAGTCCCTGGAATTCATAAAGACTGGCACAGGCAGATATTGTGAAGGTGTCTCTCATGCATTCTAAAAGTGGTGAACAATGCGCCAAATTCCTGTCCTTTTCTGGAACTTGTATTTGAATTTGGTGCATGCTTCACTGCTTTTAGAATACAACGAGAAGGTTTAGCAAAATCTGTCTGAGCCAGTTTTTCATTCTCTACGACAAAAAAAGAGTTGGTATTAACTCCACTTTTACATTTGATGCACGCAACGTAAAAGTAACACATTTAATGCAACACAATGCAAAAGTGACACATTATAGAACTATCTGAAATTGAATAATTGCATTTCCATGTTGTGTGTCCTGTGGGAGACCAGATACAGTGAATGCAGGGTCCTGGGAGACCAGATACAGTGAATGCAGGGTCCTGGGAGACCAGATACAGTGAATGCAGGGTCCTGGGAGACCAGATACAGTGAATGCAGGGTCCGGGGAAACCAGATACAGTGAATGCAGGGTCCGGGGTTTAGTAACACTTTAAGGGGAGTTATGATCCCTATGTATAAATACACATGTGATCCATATAATGAATTTGATGTTGAGTTATTCACTTTCTGATCATTTCAGAGGTCCAGGGGGCCACTCTTTACACCTGGAGAAAAAGAGAATTAACTTCCACACATGAAAAGGTTTCTTTACAGTAAGAGCTGTCAAAATGTGGAATAGACTCCCTCAAGAACTAGTTCTGGCCAGCTCAGTAGACTGTTTTTAAAAAAACTGGATGCATTCCTAAATGCACAGACTGTAACAGGGTATTAACCAGGGGCGGACTGACAACTCATGGGGCCCCCGGGCAATAGGGGATCATGGGGCCCCTGTGTCCTTGCCCAAACTCAAAAAAGCCTATGAAAAAGATACCAGGGGCATCAATTTCAAATGGTCAGTCCGCCCCTGGTACTAACATTTATAGATAAGGTTATAGGTAGGTTGATCCAGGGAATATTCAAATGCCTTCTAAGGGATCTAGAAGGAATTTTTTCCCTCTGCTGGAGCAAAGTGGATCATGCGTTATTGTTTCTTTTTGCCTTCCTCTAGTTCAACTGTGGGTACAGGATTCTGTATTGTGAGGTTTTCTATTATGTTTTTCTATTGGTTGAACTCTATGGACTTGTGTCTTTTTTCAACCTATATAACTAGTAAGACATTGTCAGGGGGAGTACTGTGATCTATGTGAGAGCAGATTAATACCAAAAAATGTTACGCTTATGCATACTTTTAATATTTTATATTGCTGACAGAAAAATCCAAACAAGTATAATCACAAATACAAGCTGGAAGTTGACATTATTGCAATTATGTAGATAATACTGCTTGCTGTAACCCAGAATATTGGGGCAGGACCAGGGGCGGACTGACCATTTGGGAACTGGGGCACTGCCCAAGGGTCCGGGGTCAGTAGGGGGCCCCATGAGATACCTCTGGTACCTTTCATAGGCTTTTTTGGGTGTGGTTTGAGTGTGGGCGAGGACATAGGGGCCCCATGATCCCCTATTTCCCGGGGGCCCCCGGAGTTGTCAGACCACCCCTGGACAGGACACAACTTCACATTAACTATGCTACAACAGGATCTGTCCCTGGAAATCTGGACACTCAGATCCATTGCTACAACTCTACGGCTCTAAGCAGCTGCTGCACTATTCCTTTCTTCAAAACTTCCATTTTAGGGAGGTGGGGTTCCCCTTAAAAGTCCTGCCCTTTTTTTTTAAGAATGTCATTTAAAAAAAAAATGTCAGTCCAGCTGCAGAAGGTTCTACACATTGTACAGATGTGCAACTTTGCAGGGAGTTTCGGGCCCCCCCCCCCAGACATGATATTTAAAGGAATTTTACATTTTTTTTTTACTTTGGGAATGAAAAATGACTGCCCCTTTAAAAATGGTACTTTTTGAAGTGGTATTTTTTCACTGGTTCATGTCCCTCAGGGCAGTACCCGAGTCCCCATACCCTTTTTATGGCCAATAACTTTCATATAAGCCTTCAAAATGGGCACTTTTTAATGTACACGGTTACATTATAACCAATGTAATTCCCATAGACTTGCACTGGTTTTGAAGTTTATTGTCGAACTTTCATTAGGTTTGAATGTTCGACCGTGAACCAAACAGGGAGACATTCGGCCCTTCCCCACCACTTTTTCCTTGTGTACAGAAAAGCATATAATTTATATTTTTACTTTTTTTAAATTATTCTTTGTTCTGAGGTTTATGTATGTCTTTGCGGCTTGTGACATAGTAATTAGAAGTATTTTGTGGGTAAAGGGTCCGTGGTCTTGACTAAGCTCAGGCTCTGTTTCATCATCCCTCTTTAACGACTTGCCCTCCACCCTGTAGCAGTATATATATATATATATATATATATATACACACAGTATACATGATTTGCATTCCTGGGTATGGGGTGCACCCTACCCACGCAGCTATTGGCGGCTAGAGATGCCAATCACCAAGTCTCGGAGGCCCATTTCCGTCTTGGAGATCATCGGGGAAAGCTGACAGTGGGGAGACCTTTGTATAAACAGCACAGGTCTCTCTGCTGTCAGCATGGACATGCTGTTTTGTATCTCTCTGCACAGCAAACAGAAACAAAACAGCATGTTTCCCTAGTAAAACACAGCACACAGTAAGACACACCCAGCACACAGTTAACCCTTTGATCGCCCCAGATGTTAACCCCTTCCTGCCCAGTGTCATTAGTACAGTGTCAGTGCTTTTTATTAGCACTGATCACTGTATTAGTGTCACTGGGGATGTCAGTGGCAGTTAGTCAGTTCCCACCCAGTGTCAGAATGTCCACCGCAGTCCCCCAGTCCTGTTATAAGTCACTGATTGCCACCATTACTAGTATAAAAAAAAAAATTTAAGTATGTATACCGCCATTTGTAGACACTATAACTTTCACATAAACCAATTAATTTACATGTATTGGGGTTTTTTTTTTAGCAAAGACATGTAACAGAATAAATTTTGTCCTTAATTTATGAAGAAGTAAGATTTTTAAAATATTTTTATTGGATATGTTTTATAGCAAAAAGTAAAAAATATTGTTTTTTTTCAAAATTGTCATTCTTTTTTTTTGTTTAACCATTAGCCGCCCGGCCAATGGCCGTTTGGCGGCTTCAGATGTGCCTCTTCATTCCGGGTGCACGCCATTTGGCATGCTCCCGCACATGCGCCGTTTGCGGTAATGCAGAGCGGCGCAGCAGCGGGATCTGTCACGGGCCGTGCACCTCGGACACGGCCGATGAGAGATCCGAGTACCGCCTCCCGTTGCTGGTACCATGTGACCTGCTGTGACCAATCACAGCAGGTCACATGACAGTTGTATACAATGGATGGCTTCATTCATGATGCCATCCATTGTATACTAGTGCCTAGCTGTGAATGGTCACAGCTAATCACATGCACATGTCATGTGATTAGCTGTGACCAAATCACAGCTAAGCACAAAAAAAAAAAAAAAAAAAAAAAAAGCTGAATGAATCGATTTCATTCAGGTAAATGCTTGCTTATAGCAAAGTAATTCTTTGCTATAAGCAAATTGTGTAAAAAAAAAAAAAAATACTGATCACTTCCCCAAAGTAGTACAGTGTTACTATGGTAACATTGTACTACTTTGGTCATAGTAAAATATGAAAAAAAAATCTTAAAAAAAAAAAAAAAAATGTAATAAAAAATTAAATATAATAAAAAAAAAAAAAATATATATATATATATATTTTTTTCATACTGTCACCAGTCAGTGTCCCTGTTAACCGCCATGCCAGTTATATGATGACGCTGTACTGCACTGGTGACAATATGTAAAAAAAAAATAGTGAAAATAATTTTTTTAATTTTTTCATTTTCCGAAAAATTATGACATAAAAATACAACTTCAAAAAACTCGCCATGCCTCTTATGAAGTACGTCGGACTGTTTACTCTGCAAAAAGGGGTCATTTGTGCGATATCTGTACTATTCTGACATTCTTGGATCTCAAGAAATTAGATTGGCTGTCAGTACTTCAGGATTGATCAATATTCAGATCTATACCATAGTTTGTGAACTCTATAACTTTCCTACAAACTAAATAATACATCCTAATTTGGGTTATTTTCACCAAAGACATGTAGCAGAATACATCTCGGCCTAAATTTATGAAGAACAATTATTTATTTGTAAACTTTTATAACAGAAACAAAGAAAAATGTGGTTTTTTTTCAAAATTTTTGGCCTTTTTTTGTTAATTTAGCAAAAAATAAAAACCCCAGCGGTGATTAAATACCACCAAAAGAAAGCTCTAGTTGTGTGAAGAAAATTATAAAATTTTAGTTTGGGTACAGTGTTGTATGACCGCGCAATTGTCATTCAAAGTGTGAGAGCGCTGAAACCTGAAAAATGGACTGGGCAGGAAGGTGTAAAATTGCACGGTATTGAAATGGTTAAAGCTCAAAAAATAAAAAAACACACAGGTGATCAAATACTACCAAAAAAAAACTCTATTTGTGGGAAAAAAAGGACATAAATTTAATTTATGTAGAGCATTTCATGACTGCACAATTGTCAGTTAAAGTAACGCAGTGCAGTATCGCAAAAAATGGCCTGGTTAGGAGGGGGGTAAATCTTCCAGAGGGCAAGTAAACCACATCCAATGTTAGGCGCAACCTGACCATAACCATTTTTGTTGATGCACTATGCATGCCGAAGGACTTTTTTCTCTGCCATTTGTCATGTTGTTTTGAATTTTTTATTGTAAAGTCAAGCAGATTACTTGTTATGGGTATTGTTAATTTTTGCATATTGTTTTTATTGTAAATATCAGTTCTCTTGTTTTTAATAGGAGTTTATGTCATATTTAGGATTTTCACTAAAAAAAGTGTTCTGCCAGTAAATTTCCCATGTTTTATTAATAAAAAAAAGTAGCAATGGGCTGGCAACCCTGGAAAGTAAGCTGTGTACATGGCTTACTTCCTAGGTCATATGAACACTTTGCATACTATTATAGGAGCGTGGTCTGGGTTGGGAACAGAGGAAGTAGAGAGCACTGTCAGTCAGGCATGTGCTCCGCCTTGTAGGAAGATCAGATAAATGGCCTGGAATAATAGATAATAATAACAGTGGTGTCACAGGATATCGGCTTACCTCCGCCCCGCCATAGGTACAGCAATCACATGACCTAGAAATAAACATCCAAAAATGATACAAGCAAACTTATTTTTAAAGCATTTTGTAAATAAATCTGTGGCTGGTGGTGTGCCCTATCATACAAAGAAAGCAGATATCCACGTGTTTAGAACCACTTTAGTAAATATCTGCTAACCTTGTTTGACCAGATTATTTCAAACATGCTCCTCATACTCTCTCTCACTCTTTTTTCAGTAAATGCAATCCACAGGCCTCGTATATGAGTCAAACTTAATTTTAAATTTATGGGTCTATTAACATTTATAGAGAATAAAGTGGAAATATACTTGACTTATTAACTGTATAATTTTTTCCTGTACAGGCAAATGAAGGTTAGGGCAAACAAGGAAATGTTTGCCTAATTTGTTCACTGACAATACAGACAGGAAATAAGGCATTGTTTTAATCATTGGCGTGTGTACCTAGAAGACGGCAGTGCCAACCTCCACCTGTGATTTCTGGAACACATGTCATGTTCTTCCTTTAACAGGTGAAAAACGACACACATTTCATCCCACCTTCCTTGTATGATGTTAAATAATGAAATACTTCCAAAGCAAACCTGTCATCATTTAATCCTTTGAATGGAAAAAGTCTGAAAGTTTGAAAGTTCTGTCTAAGGCAAAGTTTAGAAATTTGGCAAGATTGCCTTCAGGTCACTTTTCAAGAGGTGTCTAACTGGCAGTGAGGAGTCACTACCAGCTCTAAATGGCACCTCTAAATGACATTCCATCAGTGCCAGGGACCTGTCACTTGTGGCCGGAGTAGTGGCAGGGAAGCATTAGTGTTGGGTGTTGTTGTGGAAGTGGATCAGTATTGTCAGGCTTTCTTTTCATGGTGTGGCTATTTTTATTCACTGGCTTGAAATGGAATGGGACCTAACACCATTTTTTGTTTGTTTTTTCTTCTTTTTTTTTCGTCACCCATTATAATAGGTAATAAGACAAGCATGAAAATGGATTAACAAAAGTGATAACACAATTTAGCATGCAGATTAAATAGTAGTAAGGATTAGGCATAAGTTATGAACTTGGTGTCCAGATCAGCATAAACAGTACCAAGGTCACTTAAAGTGCAACAGTTTGCAGTAATAAAGCTTGATTTACCAGATTAAAGAGACTATACTGTTGCATTAATGGTGACAATGTTAGGAATAAACCGACTGAATGGTCAATAACTGTAAAAATTAAAGAAAGGGGAGAAAGGATCAAAAGGGACTTACATAATGGTGTTGCTGGAGGAGCAGTCCTTGATATTGTTCTGTTGTCGGCTATCGTTGGGGCCCTTTAGGAAGCAGTGGTTCACTTAACGATAGTTTTAGTAAACCAGCACGCAATAAAGTTGTGGTAAAGTTGCAGTAAAAGTGTGGCAAAGATGCAGTCAAGGTGTGGTATAGGTGTGGAACAGGTGCAGTGTAGACGCAGGTCAAATGCAGTGACAGTCTGGTAGAAAAGTGGTTTAGGGCTGGGTGCACTTGGTGTCCTGGTGTCAGTCTCTAATAGTAATGCCAATAATGAGTGGATAGCTCTCTCACCACTCTCACCAGTTCCCAGGATGCTGCTGTGGGTGCTCAATGTAGAAGGGGGCCCCCCTCAGTCTATCCCTGAGAGTCTCCCAAGATCAGTTTTGGTAAGCAGAGGGTGAGTGGAGGCTCAAGTCTCCTTGCAGCAGGAGCTGTGATGTGGATCGGTGGTGTGCTGCCCCCAGGTGTCCTTAATACCAGTCTTAGGTTCATATCTCCACTGGCATGTGAATCCTCAGACAGAAATGCTCTCTCTAAATCCTTGGCATCAAGAAGAAGAACTTTCCCTGGGCAGTTTAATAAATATCCCTACTCCACTCCTCCTACTGAATAATGTCTATGAGGTTTGTACTCCAAAGAGTCTATGGGTCCCATTATGCAGCTGCTGTCCCAAACTACAACTCCCAGGATTCTCAGTGCTCTGCATAGAAATTTATGGGCTTGCTTGGCTTTAACTCACCCCCTGCAAACCAGAAAATAGTGCAGCAGTATCTCCATAGAAAATTAAACTAAACTGTTTGTAAAGAGGGAAATGTATCCTTCTGCATGTTTCTGTAGTCCATCACCTGGCTACAATATCATGCCTTATATACCTTTACAATAAAATATATGCCCAAATATGTAACACTGTGAAAAGACACAGAAAAACTTACTGAAACTGTATATAAATATAAACTGTTTTTTCCACCATGCCTCTTGTATTTTACATGTTGTGATACGCCTATAACATTTAAATATACAGTGTGCTTGTAACATACTGAAGAACATCACATTTATTATGTCCAAGATCTCTGACTATGTTCATGTGTGCATAAACCCTTGATTCAGTAATGCCAGATATTCTATTTTATATGAATATTGTACCCTGTATATTTGCAAAATAATAAAAAATGTTATTAAAAATTGCTTTCAGGACCATATCCAGTTAAAAAAAATGAATTAAAGTGTTTGTTCACCAATGCCAGAAGTCTGTCAAGCAAAATAAGTGAGTTGGAATTTTTGGTGCATGAAGAGAACTATGATTTAATTGGTATTGCTGAATCTTGGCTTCATTCTTCACAAGACTGGGACATTAATATTTCTGGCTATGTTCTCTTTCACAGAGACAGGGTAAATAGGAAAGGTGGTGGTGTCTATCTCTATGTGACAAGTGATCTCAGAGCGAGTGTGAAAGAAAACCTAGTTGATGGAGAGTGTGATGAGGCTGAAGTATTATGGGTGGAACTTCACATGGGGGTGCGTACTACAAAGGTAATCATTGGAGTTTGTTATAGGCCTCCCAGTGTTAATGAGGAGGTGGAGACTCAGCTCCTTGCACAGATGACAGATGGCTCAAGCCATCATGACACCTTCACACTATGTCATCAATCAAATCAAACCAATCAAATGCTCAGCTAAACAACAATCCCTCTTCATTATGTAAGCAATATTCTGCACAGAAGTAAGGACCATTCACTGCTGGTAGAAGAAGAGAAGGTCACCTGACAGAAGGCACTCAGAAAAAAGGTATGTTTAATAAAAAATATTAATAATAATAAAATGTGGTGGGGGGTAAAGGGAAGGATGAAGATGGAGGGGGGACATTGATTATAGCTCATTAAAAATACACTATGCTCTCCTTTATATCTGCTGCATGTGCTCTGGGCATGACGACCACTTTGTTGTTGGACCAGAAAACTCAAGAAAGGCTTGATGTAGGCCAATGTACATAGAAACCTAGATGACCTAGTATCAGTTATTTGTCACATTTTTGGACCAATGTTCTAGCCTTGTTTTCCTTTTCAGACTCATCCAATTCTCATTTAGAGAAGTGTATTTTTCACATATGCCATCCACATGAATAATATTAATATCATTCTCCATATTTGCCGTCTTGTTCAATATTCATCAAATGCTCCTTTGCTCCATTTCAAATTTAAAGTTGATGTGATTTTATCTCACATATGCAGAATTTATGTTCTTTTTTTTTTTTCATTGGCTGGCATGATTAGACTGACGTACTAGGGGCTTCATATTGTGAAATGATGGCAATTGGAAACACACGACAGTCTTTTGTGCCAGTGTAATTTAAAGACATGTTCTTTAATGATAAGCACTTTTTTTTCTTTGTGAAACATGAAAACTGCTTTTCATTAAGAGTTACGAATCTGGCATTGGATACCGAGAACTGTTTCTCACTAATTCTGTTCAAGGAAAACTGACAAATGGAAGAAATTGTCTGCTTCAAAAACTGTTTATTTTAAGGACAGTTGCACAAATTAGGATCTGAATAATAAAGGATAAATTGCATGGACATTTTTGAAGCTTAACTCCAACAGGCAAGCAGCTAAATACACATTTCAAATACAAATATGGGAATTGTTTTTGTTGACAAATTATTTACCGTATTTTTCGCTCCATAAAATGCACTATTTTCCCCCCAAAAAGTGGGGGAAAATGTCTGTGCGTCTTATGGAGCGAATATGGAGCGGCCGGCCTGGTATTCCCGCCACCGCCTTGTTAGAATACTGGGCCGGCCACTCGGCTCTTCTGTGCAGCAGAACCTGCTCCTCGGTCCTACCTGTTCCTCGGTCCAGCGGTGTCCCCACTGTCTTCTCTCCCTGGCACAGGCATCTTTAATGTGGGCACCCGGCTGTGGCAGCTTGCAGCTTCACAGTCATGTGCCCACTGCGCATGCACAAGAAGAGCTGTGCTTTGTGAATGGTCCGGCAGTCTTCTGGGACCTGAAGATGGGGATGGAGGACAACTCCGTGGAAATGGGAGCAGGTACCTGTCAAATTCGGGTACCCGCTCCCCCCTTTCCACTGCCCAAAGGTCTGCAGTCTCTGGTCACCTCCTGTACTATATCTGCAATCTCTGGTCATCTACTGTACTATGTCCGCAGTCTCTGGTCATCTTCTGTACTATGTCTGCAGTCTCTGGTCATCTCCTGTACTATATCCGCAGTCTCTGTTCATCTCCTGTACTATGTCTGCAGTCTCTGGTCATCTTCTGTACTATGTCTGCAGTCTCTGGTCATCTCCTGTAGTATGTCCGCAGTCTCTGGTCATCTCCTGTACTATGTCTGCAGTCTCTGGTCATTTCCTGTACTATGTCTGCAGTCCATTGGTTCAGAATATTTTTTTTCTTGTTTTCTTCCTCTAAACCCTAGGTGCGTCTTATGGTCAGGTGCGTCTTATGGAGCAAAAAATAAGGTATCTCTTTGTGTAGCAAGTCTAGTGTTCCAGATTCCCCTTCCAGACAGCACAGTTGGGTACTGGACCTCTCTGTAAATGACATTTCAGTTACACTATACTGAATGGTCTAGGATTCTCCCCTTCCTGATTGGATAAGGAATAGCAGCAAACCCAAGAGCTCAACCATGACTATCTCCTCCTGTAAGCATGTTCACAACACCATTAGGAAAAGCAATAATTATAGTAATAGTCCTGTTTATAAGAGACTAATATATAAAGATTTTTTTTTACTAGATTCATAACTGGACTAAACAGGGTTTTTCTGTTTATGAGACATCAGCATCCTTATAAGCAGTGGAGACGCTATGCGGGTGTAGGTGTGATACATCAAGTAGGTATATTATGGGCTATGACTGGAATGAGGTGACCTCTGAAGAGGGAGGACATGAATGGTCAGTTCTCTGTCAGTTCTCTGTCCGCCCCGCATGCCCTCTTCCATCATAAGACAAGTCCTGCTCGTTCCTCCTCCTGGATGTCATCATGCGGCCTGCGCACCCCGGTTGTCCTGGTAATGGACAGTTGTTTACTAACCGGATCTGGACAGATTGATGGTGGCCAGGTCAGAGGTGAGATTGTGGGGGTTGAGGGGAATTAAAATTGAAGGGGACGGCAGGGGAATTATAATTGTGGGGGGAAGGATAATATAATTGAAGGGGGGAGGGGCTGCAGTAAAATTATATGTAACGGAGGAGGATATGTGAGGTGTTATAATGGGAGGGTGTTGTGGGGCAATTATAACAGGCCGGGGGAATGTGGGGTAATTATAATGGGGTGGGGGAGGAATTACAGGGTCGTTTTAATTTGACAGGGTAGGGGGAAGTACCGTTTGGTAATTACTGTAGTGGAGTGGAGTATTTATAATGGGGTGTATGCAATCACAATGGGGGAAATACTCTGGGGTAATTATAATGGGGGGGATTGTGGGGTAGTTATAATCATTAGTGTGTGGGGGGGGGCAAAGTAATTTCATGTAATGTGGTGTAGTTATAATTGGGGAGGGGGTTTAGGGTATTTATAATGGGGGAGGGGAGGTTGCAGGGTAAATTTAATGGAGGGGGGTATTGCACTGACATTATATGTAACAGAGAAAGATGTGTGAGGTATTTATAGTGGGGGGGGGTGTTGTAAGCAATTATAAAAATGCAATTATAAAATTATTGGGGGGCGAGTGACACTCAGTGGCATAGCGTGGGGGCGCAACTGGCATGGTCGCCCTGGATGCAACATTTGTAGGGGAGCAGAAATGAGTTCCCATCCCTCTCCCTGACCCTGAGCCCCTGGAAAATCTGTAGCTCCATCCACCTGCTCCTTGCCTCCACCTCCTCTGATGAGAGCTCCGTCCTGATCACTCCCTGGTCTCAATGTCCAGTTGACAGCTGGCTCAGGAGGTGCAGTTGTACTGAACAGAGGGGATCCCCACACTGCTTCATTGGCCTCCAGCATGCCTTGTGTGTCTTTGCTACATACTAACAGAGCCCAACAAACACAACTCCACCCCTTCCTTCCACACAAATGGGAGAGGCTGAATCTACTCTGCCCCATCCCACCCCTCTCTCCCTGTGTCCACACTCCATGCAGCCTCTGTTCCACATCAGTGAAGGGGATGTGGGGGTGGGAAATTTATACAATTAGCCAACTAATTAGCCAACTTCCACATTGAAACAGAAGCTGCTGACTGAGCCAGTGAGCCCCCGGGGACCATCCAAGTGAGTGAGTACTGTTACTGTGACAAGACCCTGACCTCTCTCTTCCTCCCTGCCCTCTTTCTCCCTTCCTGCCCTCTAACTCTCTTTCTCCCTGCCCTCTCTGTCCCTCCCTGCCCTCTCTCTCCCTCCCTGCCCTCTCTCTCTGTCCTCTCTCTCCCTCCATGCCCTCTATCTCTCCTGCCCTCTGTGTCCCTTCCTGCCCTCTTTCTCTCTCTCAGCCCCCTCTCTCCCTGCCTGCCCTCTCTCTCTCTCACTGCCCCCCTCTCTTTTCCTCCCCCTCCTCTCCCTTTCTCTCTCTTTCTCTGCCCTCCCTGACCTCTCTCTCCCTGGCCTCCCTCTCTCTCCCTCCCTGCACTCTCTCTCTCTCCCTGCCCTCTCTCTCCCTGCCTGCCCTTACTCTCTCTCTCTGCCCTCCCTCTCTCTCTGCTCCTCTCTCCCTCCCTGCTCTCTCCTTCCTTGCCCCATCTCTCTGTCCCTGCTCCCCCCCTCTCTCTGCCCATCCTCTCCCTCCCCGCCCTCTCTCTCTCTGCCCTCCCTCTCTCCCCCTGCCCTCTCTTTCTCCCTGCCGCATCAATTACTTGCCTTGCCCTGGGTGTTGATAATTCATGCTATGCCACTGGTGACACCGTGTTTCTATTTAAGTAGTCTTTATTTTCAGATAAAGGTTTTCAGATACAAAAAAAGGAAAAGAGTACCAGACCTAAAAGTCGTGTAACAGAGTAACATGGCTTATGGCAGCCAATAAGCTAAATATAGGCATCAGGGTGAAAACGTCTACAAAAGATAACATAGAATTCTACAGGGGCTAGATGGGACCCTAATAGAGGTGTAAGTCTGAGGAGGATTGGGGAAACCTGGGTCCCCCAACTTCTGTGCAGGGGCCACCTGACTTACTCTCCAAAATGGGCATATGGCACCTGCTCAGAGCATCGTTATCTGACCTATGTGGGAGATCCCCACCAAGGCTGGTTAGATAGGTTGTCTGACCATGATACAAGGCAGAAAACACTCATTATGTTGCATATACTGCAACAGGCACCAGAGAGCCGTGAGCAGTAAAATAGAAATAGTACAAAAGGAACAAACATCAATAATGGAAAAGAAAAGGAAAAAGACAAAACATTCTCAGTTGCTATGTTAGTGTAAGAATTCTGCATGAAAGGTTGACCAGCAGATCTGACCAAGACATAGACTTAAATAGACATGAGTTCAGATACCATAGAAATGCAAGTACATAAGAAGAAGGCCTGGGTTGGGAGCAAAGGCTATGGGAGGTCACCACACCCTCACCATTTAAGGTCGGGAAGACCCTGGTGAGGGATGTTGCAAGGTTCCTGAAGCCCCGGAAGTGTAATGGATCCATGTGGCCCAGATGGAGTAAAACTTGTAACGATCCTTGCATGTAGCCATCTATCCCTCCGCCTCCATCACATTATTCACCAGCTTAATCCACTCGGCTCGATCAGGAACCTGAAGCTTTTTCCAATGCATAGGGATTAAATGCCTTGCTGCGTTCAATAGATGTGGTAAAATATTTTTCCTATAATGAATAAGAGGAATGCAGGGCACATGAAGCAGAAACTGCATGGGGAGTCAGGAATATCAATGTCAAGGAAAAGCTTAATTTGAGCTCTAATGCTCTGCCAAAGGAATGTAGCTTAAGGCACTCCCACCAAATATGGAGTAAGGTACCATGATGGCTGCAATCTCTCCACCATAAGACATAGAGGGGTAAAACTTAGCGAGTTTAAAGGGGACGCGATACTAGCGAGTGAGCAATTTAAAGCCATTGTCTTGCATCTTTGTGTGTGAACCAAGCTGGTATGGGTTAAGCGATACAGGTGGTCAGGCTGAGTTTCCGAAAAGTGATACTGCAAGGCTCTCTCCCCTTCCCATATATACAAAGGTTTCCCAGCGGGTTCCTCAGACTGAGCATTTTGTACATTACCGAAAGGGAATGAGGGACTTGGGTATTTCCAATGCAAAGTTTCTCAAACTGTGTCAAGGTAGAAAGGGAGCAAATTTTGGGGAACAAGCTATGAATAAAATTATGAAGCTGTCTATATCACCAGGCATCCATTGGGAATATTGGGAAGTGTCCATACTGATCTCATAACATGCCCAGCAAATTTAAACCTTGTTCCTGCACAAACCTACCTACCTACCATCCACTTCCCACGACCTAAAGAAGGAGAAATGTACTCCAGGTTCAAATCAGGGGAAGCACAGATTCTCACACAGGATCCATGTGTGAGGAAGAGAAGCGGTAACAGCAAGTTACAAAACAAGAATTCCTCCTGCGCTGCTAATAGCCTAAAAAAAACTGGGTGGCTGCTAACACCTGCCTATATAACCAATAGTGACAAAAAAAATGAATGAGAAAATGGATGCTGTGCTACCCAAAAACACTAGGGAAAAATAAACCCTATAAATAATAAATGAATATAATATTATAATAATAAGTGACAAAGAAAAGTGCAAATGAATAGAAAATGGACATAAAATGAACTGGTGATACAATAGGTGAGCAATAAATTTTAGGTGGACAAAAAAATAAACAAATCACATAACTAATCGTGACCCAATGAGTAAACAATAAATGATGAAGGATAATAAATCACATAACATGTGCATAAACCATGTGAAAACAGTGTGAAAAATGCAATGCTGCTGTGCACAGTTCTAATAAATCTGTGTTCTTCAAAACAAGTGATACATCCGGTGACCAATGCACATGAGTAATCCACCACCAGCTAGCATGCACGCTCACCTCCAGGCTGCGACCCACAGGGGTCAAAAATCTTCAATATAACACTCAGAACGAGTTACCGCTGTTTGTTTACATTTGTGATGGGATGTGATAGGATACAGCCGATCACATGGTAAACAGACAATTTCATTGGCTATTTACCTACACAGGGAGACAATTGGTCTGCGCACTGCCGGGGGAGGGGGGGTGAACTCGAGGGGCATGACCAGAACGACGTCATAAAATGCTCTCCCAGAGGTACAAGAGGCCCACTCGGCCATCATTTTACCATAAATCCCATAAATGTAATGCATGGGTGGTGGTGGGAGAGGTGGAATCATCAAGCCCCCTGAAGGAGCGGGTTGGCCCTGGGACATGAGATAAATTACGGCTGCCCAAAAAATTCTCCAGAGGGACCCAGAGTTAATCTTTAACATTATGATGCCAATCTAATATCCTCTGGAATGCCATGGCTTCATAATAAAGATAAATGGCTGGGATGACCAAACCACCCATTCGTTTATGGTGCTTCAGAATATAAAATGACAGTTGAGGGCAGAATTTATTCCAAATAAAGTGTATGAAAAGGCTATTGAGGCTTGAAAAGAAAGATCTGGGCAAAAAGATAGGCACCATTTGTAATTATAAGAGGATTCTAGGCAGGATACTCATTTTCAGTATATTTACACTGCCCGTCCAAGAGAATGAGGCCCGATCTCATTTGGTAAGGTTTATTCGTATTGTGTTGAGCAATAGGGCATAATTACAGGAAGGGAACAGTGATTTGGAGGGTAGATACCTAAATAATTTTAAGAGTTCTGGCACCAAGGGAAAGATAATGAGGCTTGCAACTATATTTGCATACCATCAGGGATGGAAAGCGGCAATTTGCCAGATTTTCTATAGTTTATTTTGAAATTAGAGAGTTTGTGAAACCCATACATTTCAGCCATGCTGTTGGGGAGGGATAGCAAGGAGTCAGTCACAAAAAACAATACATTATCCACACAGGCAGAGAGCTTATGCTCCACTGTGCCAATACGAACCCCCTTTATATTCAGGTTCAGGCTAATTCTACTGAGTGGGGGTTCAGGGGTAAGGGTAAATATGAGAGGGGATAAGGGGCACTTTTTAATAGGGAATGGTTGAGAGAGTCCCATCTACCTTAACCTGCGCCTCTGGAAAGTTATTAAGTGCCAAGCCCAAGTGTATTAAGGACTAGCGACAACATGTCAGGGGCGGGATGACCATTTGGAAACTCGGGCACTGCCCGAGGGCCCAGGGACAGTAGGGGGCCCCATGAGATGCCCCTGGTACCTTTTTCATAGACTTTTTCGAATTTGGACAAGGACACAGGTGCCCCATGATCCCCTATTGCCCGGGGGCCCCATGAGTTGTCAGTCCACCCCTGCACCATGCTTTACCGCACCCAACCCTAGCAATGCCACTGCTTATAAGGAAAGATTAAATTTTTTTTTAAAATCAGGACACCAAGTAATAAAGCAATCTATTACATGCTTTGTAGGCTACTGATGTTAGTGCTGGCTTATTTCACCTAATCCCTGTGACAGTTAATGCAGGAACCCTATTGGATCCTGTTCGTTGATCAGAGATTTCCCAAGAGGAGGAAGCCCCTGGTGTCTTTGGGTGCAAATTTCTGTAAAGAGGGCCCCAATGTCACTCTGCATTTAGTGAAACGGTAAGTGAATCAATGGACCACTTTTTACCAGTTCACTAAAATGCCAAAGGGGCCTAATATATTTGTTAGATGGGAACATCAACTTACAGAGAAAATAAACTCTTGAAGCAAATACACAATTTTAAAAAAGGAAATTAGATGCTTACATTAGTGAAAATCTAGCAAAATACTTGTCATTTTAGCCAGACAATTTTGTGATAGAAACACCTTAGGCAAGCCATAGATGAATCACTTTTCTTTTCTTTCACCATGGATGGAAGTAAAGAAAATCACTCGATTTCCCCATCAGCACAGTCAGTGTTGATGGGGGAATGCCTCCTGCAGCGCTATTGCATTCTACCAGTGGAAAGGGAGGGGGGGCATGACGAGCTTTCCCAGCTGGCAGAATACAATAATTACTATAGGCATGGGCAGTATTTGAATGCTGAAAATATGGCAGTCTGGTTGTATTCAAGTTGTTTGATGGATCAACTATCAGCTTGGGTACAATCAGCCTGTACATAGATAGATCAAATCTCAGCCGGTCCCTGCTGAACCAGCTGAGATTGGATCCATCTATGGCCAGCTTTAGTCAGTAGGCATGATTGGAGTTATTTTCAGCAGAATTGATTACCAATTTCCTCATTGGCAAAATTTTACCTAGGCAGAATCTCATGGTTTTGTTCCTTAAACTGTTTAGGCAAATTTGATTGAGATAAAAAAAAAATACATTTTTTTTCTTTATATAGAGAGGGTTTTAGTTTTCTTTTTTCAGTGTTTATTTTTAAGGGTGTATTTAGGGTAATTTAGGTTTTTTATTAATGTTACTTTTACTACTACTTTTACTACTATTATTTTCTATTCTTTGCATGTATTTGAATTTACTGAACTTAACTATTTTCTTTTAATTTTATTTTCGTTGTCTGTTTTTTTTTTCAGACAATAAAGTAATGAGGCTAATGAGGGGCTGTTTTTTGGCAAAAGAATAGGTCCAGGATAGATGATGGGAGCCAGAACCCCTAGGATGAGCTTAAAGCCTATTGCAAGTTTAAAAAACACCAGGAACAACCTACATTTTGCCACATTGACTTCATTTTCACCTGCATGTATTCACCTTTCCTTAGTCATACAATAAAGGATTGCAGCAACCTATTGAGAAGTTACCTGCACTGTATTTTGGGATGTGCTAGGAGCACTAATTAGCCCCCTTGTTAGATACTACAGGAACTTCCAGGTTTTCAGCTGCTCCCAGGGTACCCTACGGGAGCCTATGATAGAGGCATACAATCCGTTGGGGCTCTGGTTGTTTGACAGCTGGGTCCTCCTCTGCGTATTAGGAGCCCTAATACATGAACCGTAGCTCCTGTATGAATAAAGGCTGGAGCTGCACGCTATTTAGTTTCACAAGGATTAAAAGTTGTAACCCTGGCCCCAACTGACAATGACTGTTGTTTCATTGTATGTGCTGGGGGTAGGGGCATGTATTGGCATCTTCGTCTTGGGTACCAAAGGGCTTTGCCCTTAAACTGACTATGTGCCTATAGAAGTGGTATTTATTGTACAATCCTTTTGTGTAAAATCCAATTTGTTCTCTGTAAGGCACTGCAGACATACTGGTGCTATATACATAAATAAACTATGCTTATGTCTAGTCTTCATAGCGAGAGTGTTCAAAGTTAAACTGTTTATATAAAGACAATCCATTATAGGGAACAATATAGGAGTATGGTTACCTTTATTTGCACTCTACAAAGATATTCAAATAGTAGTTTTAGAAAGATTAAGGGTTATTGGTGCAGTTTCAGTAAGAGAAAGATCTGTTTGCTGTAGATAAGGTGTATGGATGGATAGGTGTCATGCTGTTTACATTGATAAGATAAGCCTAGAACAGCCATAATGTTTTCTGCCATATCACCCAATGACTAATGGATAGATCTCAAGGCATTAAAAGGAAAAGTTTTCTTTTTAACAAGTAGCATTTAGATCAGATTTGTCTTTATGTGAATTGGTATGTAAAGTTACCATGCATGTGCAGATTATCTAGAAAGACATTTGAGCCATTTCCTGTCTATAACTGGTATATGTATGAGCCAACATTGACTTTTCTGCTCGGTAGCTACTAGGTCAGAGGGAAATTGAAAGTTTTCATTTGCCAAAATTTCAGTACAAATCACAGGATTTCACAGTCAAATGAAAAGGCAAAATGAAGGTGTTTAATTCTTTTCTTAAGGCTTTTAATGTTTCCTTGAGAGTTACAGAACTTTTTTTCATTTTGAATAGAGTAAGGGAGTGTTAAAACCCCTGTCAGAATTTTTTTGCCATCTGTGTCCCAATGGGGAGATTTCAAATTAATTTCATGTCCCGCAGTCAAAACAGGATGTGAATGGAAATCCCTCAAACCTGGCTCCATGTCACCCCTTCAGCACTGTCTCTGAATCCAGCACCGCACCCCTCTCTTCCTTTTAGCCCCACATCCAGTGGCTGTCCAAAACTTGCCACCTTTACCTCTGTAAAATTTCCAAAATATGTCCCTTCTTAAACAATTATGTCACCAAGTTACTACTCCACTAAGCAACTCCCACCTTATTTACATACTTCTACAAAAGCTATCCCCCCTTCGCTTCATCATGAATGCTGCTGCTAGTGTCTACCACCCCTCTCTGCCAATTCCTCCACTTGCTTCCGATTACCATACAAATAAAACTTAAAATATAAACAACAACTTACAAAGCCATCCATAACTATGGCTACAGTTCCAGCAACCTCATCTCAAAATATCAATCAAACTTACCTCTTTGCTCTTCCAAAATCCTCTAGCTCCCTTGTTACCTCCTTATATGCTCAACTTCCAGGAACTCTCCAGAGCCTCCCTAATCCACTGGAACTCCTTACCGCACTCTGTCTGGAAATGTTCTACTGTGTCCTCCTTCAGGTGATCCCTGAAAATGTATCTCTTCGGAGAAGCTTTTCCCACCTCTAACTAAGATTTAAATGTTGCTTTCTCAAATAACTCTTCCCCCCACAGGTATCACCTTTTGTATCATTTGTCCTTTCCTTTAGATTTTAGGCTCTCATGAGCAGAGCCCTCCATACCCTTTTGCTTTGAATTGCATTGTAATTGTGAGGTTTCTCTTTATTTTGTAAACTGTTGGTGCTATAGGGATCTTGTATTATAATAATAATGATAATAATAATAATAGCAGGCTATAGACATTTTATTATTAGTTGGAATGGGCTACAGCATACTTGTATAGGTTATTGCAGTGGGTTACAGGACATTATTTCAAGAACCCCTTCATTATGTAACAGCATGCCCCAAAACACACTCAAATTCTGATCATCTTCCCTGTTCACCCAAGAAGCACACTCCCACCCCTCACCCCAAGTGTCATAATCTCTTTTTACCTTTCAAAGTTTCTGAGTCTGTTTATGACCATTCCCCCTTGTCATACTAAAATATACATGAATAAAGTCATGTGACTGGCCCAGGCAGCATTTTCTGGCATTACTCCCTATATAGGACTTTTTTCAGTCTGGTTTTACAACAAGGAAGCAGATTGCACAGGAATAGGAAGATGTGCTTTATGTGGATGTCTGTTTTGAATTTAAAGTGTTACTAACCCAGCACCCAGCATTCCCTCTAATTGGTCTCCCACAGTACATAGAACATGGAAGTGCAATTATTTTAGTAAATATAAACTGCTAAATACCTTTTCTCATCAGCAGTCAGAGCAGTCTTGTGACTTCTATCAGTGTCCAGCTGAAAACTGGTTAAAGCTTGTAGGATGAGTTTTCTTTCTGCTCTAGGAGGATGCAAAACCCCTGTCCTTCTGTCTGGACAGTGTGATTGGCCCTGTGCTGATCACATGCACTCTCCCAAGAAAACAAAAACTCTCTAGCAATACAAACTAAACTGAGCATGTGCATGTGGCTACCGGTTCAGTCTGTCTTATCAGGTGGACATTTGAACAAGAGATGGGGCAGAGAAAACAGGATTAAATGGTATTTTTACCCAATGCAGAGGATTAACCCCTTAGGTTCCACAGTGAGTATAACAAGCATGCTTTACTGCATATACAGACTGATTTTACTGTTCTGGGTTTAGTAACACTTTCAGGCTTGTTTTTTATAGAGTAGACCAGTTATTGTTAACCAGGATTCTGTGGAACCCTGGAGCTCCTTCAGAGATTGCTAGGAGTTCCTTGAGCTGTGGCTGATTGACATCTGATATGATGGTGCTTACTGGACATGTGAATTTTGTTTCTTTACAATTCGTTTTTTGGACAAATGTCATTTTCTGAGATTCAGATGTTTACGAATCTCTGAATGGACATAGTAACGAATGTCAATGAATCTGAAAAACATTTTAACGAATTATTAATGCATTTGTTTTATTTGGATGACATCATATAATGTCATAGTAGTTCAGGGCCATAGGGAAATTAATTCAATTTTCAGATCTGAATTTCATTCCATTCATTAATCTTGATGTACATGATGCCAGTCGATATTGTCCAATCAGCTTATGCCATTTCTCTTGGTGGTTGGTATTATCGTTCCAAAATATTGCATTTTTCTGATTCGAATCCGTATGATCTGCTAATATATAAAATATATAGCAATCTTCCGGAAAGACTGCTAAACTTTTCGAATCCACCCAGACCATTGAATATACTAAATGAATGGTAATGATACAAAACAAATTCCAAAAATGAATCAGGAGAACATAATAAATACGATGAAATGAAATCCTTCAAGGAACAAAAGCATCTGAAACAAAACAAAATTAAAATTTCCAGCATGCACGTCTAGTGCTTACATTGTTCCAGAACTAAAGTTGGCCATACGCACATAGATTTTTTTTGGTTCAGTCTGCAGGTTAAACGAAAAAAAGAATCTAACAGATTCCCCCATCCATGCCAAACAGCATAGAGTGAAGAATTTCCCCTGCTGCCTATTGCGGCTGCCAGAATACCTGAATGGTGACTGCTGCTGATTGGCTGCAGTCACTGTTCGGTTGACAATTTTCCGCTCAGCTCTTCTAGTCCTCAGTTTGAAGTTTGTGGAGTGATGGTATTGGCAGGGCCCACTGATCAATTTTACGTATGGCCAACCTAATGGTATTTAGCAAAACCAACAGCATGACACCCATGATTTTTCTAGCTGTCCGTAAAGGTGGCAATCTAACCATCACTGTAACATTTGCATTTTTCCTACTGACCTCCAATGTAAGAGGCATTTTTGCCACTGATCCCCAATTAATTGATTTTAGTAAGGGTTCCCTGAGACCTGAACATTTTTAAGGTGTTCTTTCATGGTAAAAAATGTTGAGACAGTGCTGATATCCCCATATGATAATCCCTATCTTGACTTTAGTAATGTGTAATACTGTGAATATTATAAAAATAAATAATACATTTAATGCTAAGGCATGTCTTCATGTAAGATTTTATATTGTCTTGATTTTATTCAGCATGAACATTTTCCATGAAGACTTCAAAGTTGTTGATGAAATGTAGAGGAAACTCACGGTCACGGTTTACTGCTGCCTTAAGCATCATATAGCGTATGACTGTTTTCCTCCGAGCTTCGCTCCTACGTTATGTTTCACTATCAAGCTCTCTTGGCAACCTTCTACACAGAGTTCCGTGTTATTGATGGGCATATAAGCTAGGAATCCTTGTGACTTTTTACATAAAACCAGTATAAACTTTGGCATTCCATCCTGTGTGGTTCTCCGGATGATAATGTGCCACCATAGCCCTTTCCGTCTGTGTCACATCACTATAGACTGCCTTTACACTTCCTATAAACATAGGGGCCAAGCCTGGAACCTCTGATTAGACTTGATTTTCATGATGTCCCCCATATGACCTTCAGCAGGAGACCACTTGTACTTTTCGGATCAGCCCACGTAGTTAAACACTGGTTGCTATGAAAACTTTGCTTTCAAAGGGCTCGAGCAATGAGACAATTCCAAGGATTCAGGTATCAATGTTTAGAACTCCAACCTAGAGGAGAATGCTACACAATGTAAATAGACACTTGAGAAGCACTTGTAGCTGTTCACATGTGATTATTAATGTGTTCGCTGTGTCAGGTTAATGAAGATCTTATTTTAAATTGTATTTGTTGTGTAATAAAAGCCTAGGGCTGATTCAGCACAAAATGTTCAAAGTAAGATTGTGAAATCACACAAGGTTTCTGGAATAAGAGACTGGAAATGAATTTGTTCATGCATAGAGAGACAGAGAATTAAAGTGGTATTAAACCCAAAAGCAAACATTTATTATATTGCAGCTTACCAATTATTAGATGTGATGGCTGAATTCATTTTTTTTAGGCTTTCTTTCTCTTATATTCATCTGGTGGTCTGGCCTGTAAGTCTGTTGTTTATCAAAAGTACAAGCTGTCTTTCAGATGTACAGTATGTTGCAGAGATGAGCCAAACCATCTAACTTTAGCAGGGATGCTTCCAATGATCAGCTTTTAATCATTTATATAAAACCTTTATCCTAAAAGGAAAAAA